>NW_027262300.1:0-34500 GCF_902827115.2 Pseudochaenichthys georgianus | reverse complement strand
AATTATTCAAAAACGACTTCTGAGAGGAAGAGCACGGCGCTGAAAACCCCAAAGTAAATACGTAATCAAAAGCCTTCAGAAAGCTCGGCTGTCTAAAAATATGCTTAGACACAGGAATGCTTCCCTTCCGCAGACATAATTATACAAATTGCTCCGCGTCTCGTTAACAAGAGAGGGGGGTAATTCGTATTAGCCATTCATAGCCTATTAATCTAATAAACTAGTTGGATCTGTGTGTGTGTTGTGTGTGTGGGTGTGTTGTGTGTGTGTGTGTGTGTGGTGGATATGGCTCTGTGCAATGAATTTCTATTAGATTTGTGTTTATTCCCCTCGTGCTGATAAGGGAGATGGGGGTAATGACTGAACAGGGTTGTTTCTGCCACTGCAGACGCATTCAAAAACACATTCAGCACGCAGAGTAAGGGCTATCAAATCAGCCTAATCCAATCAAATCCGGTATTCGATGACCCACGAAGAACCTTGTATATTATTTATATCTGTAATTCATCCAATTTCTATAATTTTGAAACACTTTACAGCTGAATTGCGGCGATTTGTATGACCCATGGCAGAGGAGGGGGGGGGGGGGTGACTTCTGGTGCCTGGGGGCCAAATTGGCTTCAAACAGGAAATCACTTCTTGTTGGGAACCCGGACAAATAGCCAGTGCTGGAAACTGTTGATCGAGAAATCCCTGAAGATGACTCTTGCTTCGGATCGAAGGGTTCGACTTAAATCACAGATAACAACTTGCAATATCAATGTACTTGTGCTCCATTTCTAAACTAACTTCTGATGTTCCTAAACTAGTTTGTTATGAACTTGGAGCAGTGGGACGGAAGCTATCTGTTTATTGCTAAGAGATTAAAATTATCAATTATTGACATGTTTTCTTCTTTATTATAACATTGCTATCCATACCTGGCGTTTAGAGGGAGATATAACACTATGAGCTTTCATTTTACAGCAATTAGGTTTTATTTTTTCCTTCAAAGCTGATATTTTGGAGATATCGTACATGCCTTTGATGAAAGCCTTGCCAACAGTGCCATGCTATCGGCCATCAGACCTTCATATACAGTCAAACGCATATACAACGTTTTAATAACCCAACATTTAATAGAAATTAAAGTAATGTACTGTTTTAAACATTCAAGTGAATGTTACGATCAAGAAAATGGTACTTAGTCTCCCAGGACAGACTGTCTTCATGTGTACCGAATAATCTTCTTTTATTACCCCTTTGTCCTTTCCCTTTTTGCCATTTTACAAAGTAGATTAGAAACATAGCAAGAGTGAGTAAAGAGACAAGACGTTAGACATGCCTTTGGGGTTTATGGGTATTTCCTTCGGCAGCTAAGCCTTATCCTTGCTCACAACCATTTCAACCATGTGTTAATGTATTTTCTTTATTCTGTCTCTACAGGTTCCTGGAAACGTCTTGGAACCGGTCTAGTTGACCTCCATCAGATCAGCCCACTCCCACCAGTGGCCCCGCCTCCAGATGACTCCTGGGAATGGGATGAAAACTGATTAATGACAAATCACAGAGCCTCAAGAAGAAGATCCCGACCTCATGCCACACCTCCCCTTCGAACCAAATCTGCCTTTGGACGGCCATCTATCCAATGGGAATCAACCCAATGTAATCGGACCAGTGTCACAGCCAATCAGAGACATGAGATGATGACCCATGTGACTCTTCCTTCCTCCTAACAACAATAAGGTATATCATAGGTGTAGCAGCCTCCATAGTGTGGAGTTATACAGACAGCCTCAGTGTCCTTCTACTTCGTCATGTTGCACAAAAAACCAAATCAGGAAAACGGAAACAGCACATTCTGGCTGAAGAGCCTGAGTAAGGACTCTTCCTTTTCCTCCATCGAATCCCTGCCGGACATCCTGGGTGGTTTGATGCCACCAAGCCAAGGAGGAAGCGTTGGATACCGGGATGGGGAGAGTGGCAGAGGAAGCGGTCATCGGCGAGCAGTCGACGGTCAGAAAGCGAAAGTGGGATCGTAAGTGATACCGGAGACACGGAGACGACGACAAACTCCGAAATCCAGGAAGAGGAATCAGGGGGAAGGAGATGAAGGACGAAGAGAAGCAAAGGAAGTATGAATCCGTACAAGGAAGTCATCTGGTTCTGCACAAAGACGGTGGCACCAGGTACAACCAAAGAACCAAGAGAGAGGAAAGTATGAAGGAGAAAGTATGGAGAAGAGATGATATCAAAAGAAACAGAGAGGACGAAAAGAGGAGGAAGCACAGGAGAGGTGAGGCGGTCGAGATCTTAATCAACGGGCGAGGAATCCTCACTCCTGCAGACTCCTGAATTCGGACTTTGAGGTAGGAGATCCTGACTTTACGTCCTGCAGTGACTTCACAACGGGGTTCAAAGTTGATTATAAAGCTACAGGAACTCCTCCTGCTCTCCGTCGCCAAGCATCCAGTCCAGGTCTTATCTCAGAGCTCCTCGTTGGAGTCCCTTCTGGCTCTGGGCGGGGACTTATTCCCCTCCAAAGACCAGTTGCATCGTAGCGCCTCTTTGGAGATTGCCTGGTACCGTGTCGTAGCGGTGAATATACCGGGGAAGCATGGCCAGCCTCGGGGAGCTGGATCTGGGGCTCAACAAAGAGATGGATGGAGGTGAACCAGGAAAGGAGAACATCAACAAAAGTGCTCAAGGAGAAGCGTCTTCTGGAGAGCTGAGCCGAAGAACTCTGGATCTCCTGAAACGTCTGGAGAACATCCAGAGTCCTCTAGTGGCGAACATGACCCGCAGTGTTTCCGACATGACGCTTCGGAGCAGCTCCAATCAGAGAAGCAGACTCCCGGCCTCGCCCTCCCTCGGTGGGCGCCACTCCCCCCTTTCTGGGATTTTAAGATCTTCAGGGAAAGGACCGCCATCCCTGATCAACGAGAGCTCCGCAACAGCATCTCTGACGGAGCTGAGCAGCAACGAAGACTCTTCTTTAGGCTCTGAGGATTGTGCCATGCTCGGAAATCAACGCCATCTCTTCCTGGATCCCACAATGGCCGCCAACGCCAACTCAGGACAGCTGTTACAGGAAACAATGCCAGGGGCACGGCCGAGGAGGGCAAGGGATGGACGAACGACGCGGCGAGTTTGAGTCTGGTCGTGAACGTCTCCTGTAAGTCAGCGTGCACCGACGAAGACGAGGACGACAGCGACCTTCTGTCTTCCTCCACGCTCACACTCACTGAGGAGGAGCTGGGCGTTCGAGACGAAGAGGACGAAGATGAAGGGGAGAGGTTGAGCGGTGCCTTGTCTGGTAACGATGATGACGAAGAGATGGAGGGGTCGTATTTCTGGGGCTGGAGTACATGAAGAGGGAGCTGCAGAGTTGGTTCCGATTTCCCCGAACTTCCTCATCTTCCTCCTCCTCTAAAACAGAGGCAGGCCTCAGGGATGAGCTGCAGTGTGGGACCAACCTCACCTCCGCGCAAAACAAAGGGCAGCACTGCTTCCAGAACCGCTCAAAAGGTGTAGAAAACAACACCAATGCAGCAACAACAAAACGAAAAGAGACAACAAGGACGAGGAAGAAGAGGAGAAGAACCGTAGGAACGCAACAAGAAGCTACATCAGCCAGTTTGTTGACGACGTGGAGAACGGAAACGTGGACCAAGCTGTTTGAAAGGGAAAGACGAGGACGACGAGCTCCTTAGAGAGGAGTCCAGTGTGTTCACGAAGAAAGGCGAGTCACTGAGGGAGTCTTACATGTTCGCCAAAACAGAGGAGGCAGATCAGGATGTTGGCGACTGGATGAAAACAGAAGCAACGAATCAGCTTTCTCCGTCACCGTCCTGCGACCTCAATCCCTTCCTGTCCAAAAGGCTTCCTCTTTAGTCGGACAACTGAGAGGGGAGTTGCCCTGTCAAAGCTCCTCCATCCCAACGCCTCCTTCCCTTTCTCCTGTTGAAAACTGCATATCCCAGGATGCCTTGCACAACAGCAGGCCGGAAACCAAGGGCGGAAAGCCATCACCATCAGAGAAGTTCAAGTTCTCGTCTTTGACGGAGGAAACGAAGAGGGAAGTTCGAGACAAGGAGTCGTCTCGGCCTCCTAAAAACGGCACAATTCTCACTCTCCTGCTGCGACCGCCTGCCCTCTTCCCTCCACCCACGCGGTGAAGAGGACGGGAACAGACAGCGTGCATGACTTCGTAAGGGACATTATTGACATGACTTCGCTGGCGTTGAAGAGCAAAGAGAACCGGTCGGAAGAACCGAACGAAAACCGGTCCGTCCCAGACCGAAGTCCTGCGTCTGCACAGATCAAAAATAAGGTACAGGATGAATAATACAGAAGTCCAATTGAGAAATAATAGTTAGACAATCAGCCTGTTGTGGATTTCATTACAAGTCAACATGCAAATGGACAGTTCAGTATGGCTGCAGACGTTGATAATAAATTAATCAAATATTGGATATTTTGCAGCACTTGAAGTCCTGTTTGACCTCATTTATTCAGCACACTTTGAGGACAAATGAATCCAAAAGTATGGCAAAAAGTTATTTCAGTTAATTTGTTCGCTGAGTTGGAGTAATTCAATAAATCGCATCACAGATCATAACTTTCAGGATGTAATGACTAATTCCTCGAGTATCCTTTGCGAGTGAAGTAATCTAAAAGCTAATCAGTTTCCAGTCTTCATTAACGTCTGAAAAGAAAAAGAAATCAGGCAGAAAACTTTTCCCCCTCTTTGTGAAAGTGTGAAATATAAATACAGTTGACGTTTTAATATGCAAATTTCACTTGGATGGTTTGGTAATTGTGTTAAATTACACAAATATATAAATGTACATAATCCAAAAGTTGAAAACCAAACTGCATTTATAAATTAAATCAAACTAATTATTCAAAATAGTTTTATTTAAGTTAAGTGATTTGAGTTATACCACTGACTTTAATTATTTTAATTTGGAGAGAAAATCAAATAAACTATCAAATTCAAGTCAATTCAATATTTCAACACTCATATTATTTGACCTGTCACCCATTAACCTCCCTCTATCCATAGTCCTCCATAGTCCTTCCAATCAGATAAGTCAAATTTGAATCCGTAGGAGAGACATTTACAATGTTTACAGAAAAGGGATAGTGCAGAATAAACCTCAAAAGTAAAATAAATTGACTTTCTATTGTTCTTTCGGCTTTTAGTGCATGTCAACGGTCTCCAAAGGCTAAAATTCCAAAGTTCCAGAACATCGTGACCATTCTCCTACTTCTATTGGCTAACGCTCCGACACATTGTACTCGATAGGCTAAGGGGCGGGACAATCTCTAAGCTGTTGACCAATCACAACCAACCCATCATCTGGGCTCTGGTTTCAGACGGAGGGTGAAAATAGAAATGTTATCCTGAAAAAGAGCACGATAGGCCCCCTTTAAATAAAAAGTAAAATAACACTTGAACTTTTGAAAGAACATCCATAACTTTCATCTGTTTGCAACGTATATAAATATTCCAATTACTTGTATATAGAATATTCTGCACTATTTCTATTCTATTCTATTTTATTTACTTGCACTATTGAAGACGCGTTCTTTACGAAACCTTCTCTCTTCCTTCTTTCAGATCCTCGAACACTCCCACCGGCCTCTCCACCTTCGTAAGGGAGACTTCTACTCCTACCTGTCCCTCTCCTCTCACGACAGCGACTGTGGCGAGGTCAGCGAATGCTCCGAGGACAGGAACTCCTCTCCGACGCCGTACAACATCCCGTCGTGCGTGACGACGCAGGCCTCCACAGCCCCGACCTGTTCACCAGCACCAGGCAGCATGTCCAACTCAGCGCCGTCTTCCAGGCAGACGTCGCCCGGCTTCGAATCGAGGAAAAGCTTCTGTGCTCTGGATTTGAAGTCGGGAAGCCCGTCCATATCTCTGCCCGCTAGCCCGGAGTTTAGAGGCGAGGAGACGCTGTTCCCCGCCTGCACGGAGGAGGTGTACCTGGGCCCGCCGCTCTGCTACAGCATGGAGCTCACAAAGAAACCACCGCGCTTCCTACCGAAGGAAAACCTGGACTTTCTCCCCTTGCCTCGTTCACAACAACTCCACGACAACCCAGGTGATAGTCAGATGCCTCCCTCAGAGGACAGAGGCCACCTGTACTTCCAACGGTCCACGGAGGAATCTCACAGCTGTTTCTCTTCCATCCCGGATCCTTTCCATTCTCCTTCTCCAGCTACTCCTCTCTCCAGGCGCCCGGCTCCAAACCAAAAGCCGGCAGCCCTTCCTCCCTTCTCCCGCTGGGGACAGGAAGCGAGGTGAGGACCCGAACCTCCTCTGTGATGTCGCTGGAGGAGAAGAAGTCGTGGCCAATACGAGTGTCATCTTGCCGCGAGAGGAAAGCCGTCGTAATAGGCTCTCCTTATCTTAATCCCCGGGTGCGTGTCGGCCCGATAGACTCCTCCGAGACGAATGTTTGGCAGATACTGAACGCTCGAATCCAATATGGGCGCCGTAATGACCAAGATAAGTGTCTGCGGCTCCGCTACAAATCCCTCCAAAGAGCCAGCCACCACCGCACGTATTAATCCCAAAATTAACCGCTCGCTGATGAAAGAGGCCGATAGGAGGAGGGGAGAGGCGGAGAGGTGGATACTCGACGGTGAGGAGAGGGGGGAACGGCTCGCAGCAGGAAGGGAGAACAGAGACGGAGAAACAGGTGAGTGTGTCCACGCCGCCTGAGCTGCTATCTGCGGACATTATGCAGGCTGTGATACCGCACTTCACCTCCTTACTCCAGGTGTTAGTCCGAGCCGAGCCCCGCGGAGGGGATGGGGCCGCTGCACCTTTCTCTTATTTCCCATTTCTAAGGCCAGACAGACATGAGTAACCTCGTCTCCTCTTCCTCCTTTCCTTTCCTTCACACTCACCCTTTTACTCATATGATGTCTTAGGGATATGCATGCTTGGTAGGACACAGAACACGTACGCAAAGAAACAACATATTCAGATTACAATACATTTGAAAATAAAGTGCTCATTGTAGGTGAAATTCTGGCTACTTTCGTTCTACTTATTTAAATATATATATATATTTTTATATATTTAAATGCAGTTTTGACACCTGATGCATTTCACAGGAACACTTTTGATCCCACATATCTTGATCTATGATGTTAGAGAATAAAGTAAAACATCTTATTGAGTTTTATTTTCTCTTTCATTTCATTTTGAGATAATCAGAAGTATCGGAAAGTAATCCGGTTACTTTTTATATTTTATACTCAGATTAGTTACTGAACCCTTCTTTCCTCACCTTCATCTCACCGTCTCTTCGTCTTCACCTGTTTTAATTTCATCTCCTTTCCTCCTCCCTCTCCTCCTCCCTCTCCTCCTCCCTCTCCTCCCTCTCCTCCTCCTGCAGGTAACTTTCCTCCCTCTTAACTTTTCCGCTGTCTTCTTCCTCTTCTCAGTTTCTATTTAATCCTTCCTCCCTCCTCCCCCCTCCTCCTGCAGGTAACTGTCCTCCCCCTCCTCCTCCTCCTCCCCTCCTCCTCCTCCTCCTCCCCCCCACTCCTCCTCTCTCCTTCCTCCCTCCCCCTCCTCCTCCTCTCTCTCCCCCCTCCTCCTCCTCCTTCTCCCCCTCCTCCTCCCCTCCTCCTACTCCTCCTACCTCTCCCCCTCCTCCTCCTCTCTCTCCCCTCCTCCTCCTCCCCTTCCTCCTCCTCCCCTCCTCCTCCTCCTCCCCCTCCTCCTCCCCCTCCTCCCTCTCACCTCCTCTCACTCCGCCTCCCCTTCTCCTCCTCCCTCTCCTCCTCCCTCTCCTCCTCCTCCCTCTCCTCCTCCTCCTCCTCCCCCTCCTCCCCTCCCCTCCTCCTCCCCTTCTCCTCCCCCCCCCCTCCTGCAGGTAACTTTCCTCCCTCTTAACTTTTCCGCTGTCTTCTTCCTCTTCTCAGTTCTATTTATCCTCCTCCCCCCCTCGCCTCCTCCTCCTCCCTCTCCTCCCCCTCCTCCTCCCCCCCCTCTCCTCCCCCGCCTCCTCCCCCTCCTCCTCCTCCCTCTCTCCTCCTCCCCCTCCTCCATCCCCCTCCTCCCCTCTCCTCCTCCTCCTCCTCCCCCTCTCTCCTCCCCCTCCTCCTCCTCCCTCCCCCCTCCTCCTCCCCCTCAGGTGTTAAGAGGGGATTTGCAGACTTCTCAGCGTTGTAGTTAAAAGGTTAAGGTCCACAGAACAACATCAGCATAATTACTATCAGTCAGATTTCATTAGGATTCATCGGCGAAGACTTTTCCCTTTTCGCTGGGATCGTTCAATTCATCTCTAAGTTTTCACGTGTCTGCAACCTTCCTCCGTTCATCCACTTTGTTGCTCTCTCAAACGGGAACACGGAGGTTGTGATGTAGTGCAGACTAGCGGCCTGGTTCAGTGTCCTTGGTGCTTTTTAAAGTGCAGTAAATAAGACTTTTACTGCAAAGCACCTTCAGGTGGTTGATCAGAGTCCGATCTCTGGCCCTCTGCACCCCCCGTGATCAGAGTCAGACCTCTGGCCCTCTGCACCCCCCGTGATCAGAGTCAGACCTCTGGCCCTCTGCACCCCCCGTGATCAGAGTCAGACCTCTGGCCCTCTGCACCCCACGTGATCAGAGTCCGATCTCTGGCCCTCTGCACCCCCCGTGATCAGAGTCCGATCTCTGGCCCTCTGCACCCCCCGTGATCAGAGTCAGATCTCTGGCCCTCTGCACCCCCCGTGATCATAGTCTGATCTCTGGCCCTCTGCACCCCCCGTGATCAGAGTCAGATCTCTGGCCCTCTGCACCCCCCGTGATCAGAGTCAGATCTCTGGCCCTCTGCACCCCCCCGTGATCAGAGTCAGATCTCTGGCCCTCTGCGCCCCCCGTGATCAGAGTCAGATCTCTGGCCCTCTGCACCCCCTGTGATCAGAGTCAGATCTCTGGCCCTCTGCACCCCCTGTGATCAGAGTCAGATCTCTGGCCCTCTGCACCCCCCGTGATCAGAGTCAGACCTCTGGCCCTCTGCACCCCCCGTGATCAGAGTCAGATCTCTGGCCCTCTGCACCCCCTGTGATCAGAGTCAGATCTCTGGCCCTCTGCACCCCCCGTGATCAGAGTCAGATCTCTGGCCCTCTGCACCCCCCGTGATCAGAGTCAGATCTCTGGCCCTCTGCACCCCCCGTGATCAGAGTCAGATCACAGCGATAACACCGTGTACAGAATGAACCAGGGGTGCAATAAAATATCCAAACACTTAAGTATTGCGATATAAATAGTTCACATGCACATATTTGAAGCAGACAGTGGCTCAGATTTCACATCAAGTAGATTTCACACATTTCGATAATGCAAACGGGATCCTGTTCAGATTGGATAAGCAATTTAGATTTAATGCATTTAAAAGATATATGATTCCAAACAGATTACTAAGAACGTGTCATTTCGTGCATTTTCTGGTATTATCGTATTTTTGAAGACGTTTTTTTTCCGATTTATCTTTGAAATACTTTCTAGAATTTTGAGGTTTTCATATATTTGGAAATATAGAATGTTTTGATGCATTTTTTTAAAGTCAAAGGTGACCAAGAAGGCGTCATCGTTATTTGGCATTTTTCAAGTAATTAATTTAGAGATTTAAAAAAGACATCTTCCTAAAATGCTGATGGTGTATTTTTTTTTTTTGTCTTCTGTTTTTGAGAATTCACTGAAGTTCAATTTGGATTTTTCCTTTTGCACTTTTGAGATTCTAACGGTGTTGAAATGGTTTTATTTTCATTTGAGTCTCACTTATGGCACCAAACCTGCAGTAGCTTTTCTGTTCTGTCCCAACATGTAAACATTGTTTTCCCATTAGCTCATCAATTAATTCAAATAGCGTTAAAAAATACACCCAAAGAAAAGATGGGGGTGGATGTTCTTCTAACACATGTGCAGAGCGTGTGTGTGTGTGTGTGTGTGTGTGTGTGTGTGTGTGTGTGTGTGTGTGTGTGTGTGTGTGTGTGTGTGTGTGTGTGTGTGTGTGTGTGTGTGTGTGTGTGTGTGTGTGTGTGTGTTGTGTGTGTGTGTGTGTGTGTGTGCTGCTGGGTGCATGGGGAGCGATAATAGCTACACAAGTCTTTACAAAGCGATTAGTCGTGAACCAATTAAGAGACGGGGTGGAGCTGCGAGAGGATTGTTCTCGGCCTGATGCTCGTTGTTTTAATTTGCAACTTTTCATCAGTTTGGGCCGAGAGCAAGAACACGCCGATTAGAAAAGACAAACAACGCTTCAGCCCGATAATGCTGCTTTGATTTATGCTTTTGTTTCCTCTCTGCTTTCCTCTCTCGTCCCCTCTTTCCTCACGGAGGAAATCGTGTTTCTTAAGTGCAGCTGCATCGTGGATCCGCCGCCATGTGGCTTAACAATGTCTCTGTTGTCTGTCACTGTTTTATTTACTCACCATGTCTTTCTTGTTTCCTCTCTCAGCCAGCTGTCAATCAAACCCCCAGAACAGCACCAGCCTCAGTGAGACCGCCCACCTCCAGGACCCGCACCGCCTCAGTGAGTTCACACACACGATGAGTCATTTCTGGTGTTTCTAGCATCCCTTATCGATCACTCGACACTTTAGGTCATATCGCGGTGGAAGTTCTTGCGATGACCTGAGTTTTTAAATTGTCTTTTGCTCAAGAGGCTAAAATCCCAAATCTCCGGAACATGATGACATCACTGTGTAACACTTGTACGTGTGAGGCTAAGGGGCGGGACATCTCTGAGCTGTTGACCAATCACAACAGAGCCGACTAACTTTGTGATTTTTAGTGGAATAAATCGAGGTCAAACTGAAACACAAAGTGGGCCAACATTAAACAATGGGTGCTAGTGGAGGGCCGGACTGGTTCAATGTTTATAGCAGAACGTATTGAAATGAACTTATTGCACATATTAAACCTGGAACTAACAAAGCTTAAACTATTGCCTATAAAAACAACATTAAACATTAAATAATCAGCTGCATTCATTTCTTATGGCTCTATCTGCAGCTTCTCCAGAGTCACTTCTCATGAGTACATTTCCCCACAGGCCAACAACAGCTCCAAGAAAACTATTCCCTCAGAGAGAAACCAAACATGCCCTGTTGTCGAGAGAGAGGAAGTGCAGAAGGAAGCATCCATTGAACTCAGGTTGCTGCTCTGAGATGCTAGCTCAGATACTTGGCGTCTCATCAGGGTGCAAGGTCATCAATGTTTGGGCTCCGGCTCTGAGCGGAGGAGACCCTCAGGATGGAGGGAAGGTGCAATATACCGGAGGGCCAGATCTAATAGGAATTAAAAATTATCCTGCGGGCCGAAATTAAATCCACCACGGCCCTGATTTGGCCCCCGGGCCTCGAGTTTGACACATGTGCTTTACTCAACACTCTCCATCACTCTGTCAAAGGTCACCCCTTTTGTCATCTACTTGATATATCTCAAATATATATTGACCTCAGCCACATCATAGACTGTACAACAATATCAACAAAGTTGCCATATTTTATTTCTTCTTATTCCTTTTAAATAAAGTAAATACTGTTATATTTTTTTCCAGTTCTCTACCTGTGTTTTTAATTCTTGTTTTACTTTAAAGTATGCCCCACGACACCAAGTCAGCTTCCTCACACGTGACACCTGGGGATGAACCCGATCTACTCTATTTGTTTCTGAAGACGATATTATTTACACAGCAACAAAACAATGTGAAAACCGAATGGAGCTTTCCTCACAAGCCAATGTCAGGAAGTCAGGAGTTACGGAGCGTCCACACTACAGCTTCAAAAATAGCTTGGAGCTGGGCGTGTCTGGAGCTTGGGGATTTTATTCAAGCAACACGGCCAACAACCAATCACATGAATGTCCCGCCCCCGACATACAGAGCAAAAACCCCCGGGGATTTTATGGGAGCAATATAAATATATATATATATATATATATATATATATATATATATATATAAACTCCCCAAACAGGCGAAACCCTACCAGTTTCCCCACTGTCTCTGCCACCTCCCTCCATGCTGGTTCCTCCGGTGTGTATCCCGGGAGGTGAAGAGGGTCTGGTCATACAAAACCGGGTGAGTTGCCACGGCGATAGTTAGTTTCTCCTCCGACTTTTTTTTAAATATAGAAATGAACGGCGGGATATCTCTCCCAGCTTAGACGCGGTTTGATTGGCTACGGCTTCAGCTGTCAGATTTTCAGAAACGGGATTTGATTGGCTGAAGCTGGCTACTCCGGCGTCTCCGGCGTCAGAAGTTGAACAATGTTCAACTTCTGACGCCGGAGACGGACCGCTCTGCTACCCACAATTCAGTTCGGCGAAAAAGCGCGGCTACGTGACGTCACCCCATTGAAAGTGAACGGGCAGATTGGAGTTTTCGACGCTGTCGTGTGGACGGGCCGTAAAGGAAAGGCTGCCCGGTCGTTCAGTAAGTAGTCTGTAATCTACGACATGAGATCTAATCCTGTCTGCAAACATCAGGCTGTGAGGAGGCAGACGCGGTCACATGACGCGGTCACATGACGCGGGGCCTTCCAGACCACTGATCGTCAGCTCGACTCTGAATCAGTGTTTCAACAGTTCTTAGTCGTCTGTAGCGCACGTTCAGGGCTACACTGATGGAGATGTGATTCGTGTCTCATGAATACTTCACGATATGACTTTATCCAGTTAGGATTTGTTATATCATTTCAAAAACTGTGCGTGTCTACAATTTATAATACATGCTGCAAACAAGCAGTGACTTTGTTTTAGTTCGTAGCATCTTTTCTATTTTTGAACGCAAATCAAACCAGGAAGCTGCTGAACACGAACAAAGGCCATCAGTGACACAAGCGGTGTGTGTGTGCGTGTGTGCGTGCGTGCGTGCGTGCGTGTGTGTGTGTGTGTGTGGCCGCCCTATGGGCTCCTCCAGGGCGAAGCAAAAGCTGCTGCCCCTAGACTCTCCACACACTCATACTCACACACACACACATCCCGGAGGGCAGGGCATGAGAGTCCAGGTAGAAGCTGACAGCCCAACAGCTGCAGGTTAGACAGACATGTTATACACACACACACACACACACACACACACACACACACAACAGAGGACAAACATGCATACACACTAACAGGTAAAGAAACACACACACATGAAAGTGGAGAATCAAGCGCTGCACACGCACGATGCATGTATCCCCACGACAAAGGACTCACACACACACACACACCATATTGGTGATGCGTACAGCTGGTCCTGACCCCCATGGCATGCCCAAGTCTAGCCCACCTGTTCACACACACACACACACACACACACACACAGGTGCAATTAAAGCAATCATGAATGCGGCTCATGATGTGCTCTGTGACCCAGACAGCAGAAGGTCTGCAGCAAAAACACACACACACACACACACACACACACACACACACACACACAGGTTTCATCACTAAATCATGTTTTATAGTAAAATATTCAGAACAGTCGACGGCGTATCTATTCATGTATGTCTGATTGGATGTGGATCAAACTTAAAATAAACTCAATACATTATAAGAATAAAACTAGACCTGTTCCTATTTACATAAACATGTATAAGTAAATATGTATCGAGCAGTAGAATAAAACAGGTACACACATCATTCCTATTCAAAGCTTCTTTTTTGAAGTTTCAGTGATTACCGAAAACAGCTGCACTGCAGTCCTTATCAAAACAAACAGGAAGTAGTGCATTTCTTGAGGGACTATTTTCTAAGGCGGATTAATTCACAGTTGCTTTGTATTATGGGGCAGCAGGACAGCGTGTGTTCAAGGTAATGTAATGATGTGTGTTATGACCATCAATTGAACGATGTGACACGGAGGAAGATAGACAGTGTCAGGCTGTAACACACACACCATTTTATTTTGTTGGTACGGACATTTTGTTTTGGATTTGTTGAAAAGAAGAAAAAAAATCAGATACAACCATTTTATTATTATTTATTATTTTTTTTATTTTGTTGAAAATGAACAAAATAAACGCAAGTTGTCTCAAAACATCAAATAAAAAAACATTTTAAAATATAATAATTTATATAAAACCTAAGATCTAAAGTAGGGATATCACAAAGAAATAAAAAACAACATATTGTGTCCTTAAAGCTGTCTCATTTAACCGCTCTGTCAAAGTTATGGTATGTGTCTTAGTCTTTTTTTCTTTTAAATCAAATGAAGACACAGGCAGTCTGGTGGGAACATGTCCTCGTATAAAATACTGTTGTACTTCTGATTAAAAAAAGCCTGTTCTCTCTCTCTTTCCGTCCATCCAGAGACTTCCAGTGATGGGATCAGGGACCTCCAGGATCCAGATGTAAGAAGGGGTCTTCCTCCTCCTTCCCCTCCCCGATGAAGTGATCTCTTTCCTGGCCTCGTTTCTCCACCCCTCCCCCCTCTCTGATCCTGGAGCCTCGCCTTCTGAACTCCCAAAATCTCACTGCTGTAACGGATCTGTAAGAAACTGGAAGGAAAACTCTATCCTGCCGTTCCAGGGTTATATCTCACGACACAGACACTGCGTCTGAGTTATGAAGCATCTTTTAGGGTTTGGCTGTGTATGTGTTTTCGTCTGCGGGCAATAGGGGGTAATATGCTGTATTGAGTGGACGATTCAACAGATTCCGGACGGATTGAAGGCAGAGAAGTCGTGAAAATCACTCAGACGACTTGATTAGTTTTTAGCAGCTGTAGATATATATCAAACATATGAGTCACATGTTTTTATTACATACAATTAGGATGTGTAGTTTTCACCCTTGTTCCTCCGCTCATGTCTTCTGGATGTACTCCAGTGTTGTTCTGCCACTTGGATCCATCGTCAGTCGGTGTGCATGACTTCCTGCAGTTGGGTGCACCTTGTTATCTTTCACACACGGCACAAGTAGCATGCCACTTCCGAACACATGACACCTGGTGAGATGATTCCTTATCTGTGGCTGTGACTTATACATGTCGTATGACTCGGTACATGACGTGTAAACGGCGTCACGCAACGGCCAGGTCTTGCTTCTAAAAGTAATGGGGAAAAATGAAAATGTGTTTTTGTGAGTTACTTAAAAACAACGAATATTAATACTTGGCAAAAAGCCTCATATGTGTCGGACTTCCGGAGATATGAAGAGAGCTGTATTCAACTGTAGTTATAGAAGCTTAAACTGTATTATCATTTCTGTAAAAGCAATACTGAAGAAAATCATTGCCTGCTTTGATTTAATCGTGCACATGTACACTGAACAAAAATATAAACGCAACACTTTTGTTTTTGCTCCCGTTTGTCATGAGATGAACTCAAAGATCTAAAACATTTTCTACAAACACAAAATAACCATTTCTCTCAAATATTGTTCACAAATCTGAAAGAATGTGTGATAGTGAGCACTTCTCCTTCGCCGAGATAATCCATCCCACCTCACAGGCGTGGCATATCAAGATGCTGATTAGACAGCATGATTATTGCACAGGTGTGCCTTAGGCTGGCCACCATAAAAGGCCACTCTGAAACGTGCAGTTTTGCTTTATTGGGGGGGTCCGAAAACCAGGCAGTATCTGGTACATTACCCTAACCCTACCCCTCACACCAGATACTGACTGGTTTTCAGACCCCCCCAGACCCCCCCAATAAAGCAAAACTGCACGTTTCAGAGTGGCCTTTTATTGTGGCCAGCCTAAGGCACACCTGTGCAATAACCATGCTGTCTAATCAGCATCTTGATATGCCACGCCTGTGAGGTGGGATGGATTATCTCGGCAAAGGAGAAGTGCTCACTATCACACATTGTTTCAGATTTGTGAACAATATTCGAGAGAAATGGTTATTTTGTGTTTATAGAAAATGTTTTAGATCTTTGAGTTCATCTCATGACAAACGGGAGCAAAAACAAAAGTGTTGCGTTTATGTTTTTGTTCAGTGTAGTCGTGAAACCCCCAAAAATGCCAAACCTAAAGACAGATCAGTTGTGTATCTACACACCTAATCAATATATATACCTTAACTGGACGAGGACATCTCCTCGCTGTGGGAATTATAAGTTGTATTTTGGGAGCAAAGATGGAACGAGAATATGGAAGTTCAAGAGATGGGGTTGTTGGATTGGAGGAAGGTTAAGTGACAGAGGAAGGACAGATAGTGTTGGTGAGATTGGAGAACGTGTTGATGGAATAGAGAGGTGCAGTACCCCCGAAGAGAGGTAGCATTTTACCACTTCTGCTCCCCTCGTCTCGAAGTCGATGGTTTTTTGAACGTGTCTGTGGTTCGACGGCTGAAATCTGTGGTTAACACAAAGAGAAGAGATTGTCAAATGTGGTTATGGGCCATCAAATACTCCACTGAAGAATGTCCGAAGCTTCTACGTGACGTAAAATGCTTACAAGTGACTGAATAAACTACGAAACGTCATCGTGCCGAACATTAGCCGCCTTTAGCTTAGCGATGGTGATGCACACGTGACCGCGAGGTAGTTCCTTTATAGCCGTTCGCTAGCTTTGTACTTCTGCCGATTGCATGTACCTTTCAACATTTGTAAAGTGGTGCTAATACGTAGAAAGTATCCTGCTTACCACCGGACGTCATCGCTGCGCCGCTCTATTGAAGTGTCGTAGAAATACTTTGACTTTGCTTGAGACTCTTCGGTCGAATATGAGTAAACCTTTGAAGAGCCAGAATCAGCAAAGGTTGTGAACCCTTCAGGTGCAACTTTGTGATGAATTCAATAACTGTATATGTGACAAAGACTACCAACAGCTTAGCTTCTTCTTGAGGCAGGAAGTCGAGACAAAGCAGTGGTTAATCCTCTGTAGACCGCTTTATTCAAAGATGCTAGTACTGTGCAAGGTTTTAAAAAGGCGAGGTCCTTTCCTGAAGGATCCTCCAGGTTTAGGGAGGACATGCGATATCGTCTCCTTAGACCAAGAACATCTTTCCTTTATTAAGGTCAGACCAGAAGCCAAAGTTACTACTCACAACGTTGGTGGCAACTTGACCAAGTGTACAGGCTAACAAGGATTGGAGGGGGGGAAGAAGTGATTCCTTGATAATGGTCAAAAGTCTTTGGCGCAGTCGATACCAATAGGAAGAGCAACTTCTTGGTGGTACCCTCCACATTTCAGACTTCCATGGTGATGAGAAGTACCTGAGAGTACCATGAGTTCTGATGCTTCGGTGAATCCTCTCATCTCATTTGGGGAACGCCATGTTCATCCTGCAGTCCTTCTGATATGTTTAGGCTGTCAGGATAGCACAGATACGTCATGTGACCAAGCATCAATCCGAGGACCTACATCTGTGGAGGTTTGGTGATGAAATACTGGGTTTACGTTCATACCTACACGCCCACTTTGCCATCGATGGAAGTACTACCCACGCCCATCTGGTCAAACGTAGCTCGACCTGTGAACTATCCCCCTCTTAGCTGGCAGTATGTCCGCAACATGAGGGTTGAAGAATGAAAGAAGACAGGACTTTATCTATGCAACACGACCAAAGCTGGCGAAAGCTGAATCGGTGTTGTTGCGTTGAGGTTTGATGAGTGGGGTTATAATACTGCTGTAAGTACACCATGTGTTGTTTTAATTTCCTAGAGAACTGGAGGATTAGCTGGGGGTCGGGTCGGTGTTGAGAAGGTGTGCGTAGGACGAAAATAGGGTTTGAAATATCTCAAATATAATTGTGTGCCTTGCTCTACTGTTACTACTTCTACCTTTTTCTTTTGTTATTTAAAAACCACTGCTTTCTTTCCCAGTGAGGTGATCAAAAACATGCAACAAGAACAAAAAGCGCAAGGTTCAAGATGTGTATATATGTAAAAGTGTGAAGCCTTGGTGGAAAGTGCAGAGGGAGGAATGCTTGGTGTTGGTGTTTATTTAACTGTGTATGTGACCTGTGATGTGGAATATCATTATTATTAGTATTGGCCATAAGAGCTTGACTGCATGGTTCCTGCTAACTACGATGTACAACCGACTGTTGACAAATAAACTTAATTTATTGGGAAAAAATGGCTGTTTTACTGGATTTTCTTGTCCTTGTTCTTCTTTGTATTTCTGAGGTACTGACTGACATATCAAATGTACGCTTGAAGTGAATTCACTTGCCGTTGCTTCAGATCTGTGGTGTGAGGGCACGGCTTGATAAGAAGTATCAAAGTTTGATCAAATAAGAAAGCTTACAGTTTAAAATAGTACAAATCTAGGAAGAGAAATTCAACAAGCGTCACGACCGAAAGAACGAGATTGTGGATACAAGCGGCCGAGATGGGTTTTCTCCGCCGGGTGGCCGCGTCTCCCTGAGGGATAAGGTGAGAAGTTCGGTCATCAGGGAGGGACTCGGAGTTGAGCCGCTCCTCCTTCGCGTCGAAAGGAGCCAGTTGAGGTGGTTCGGGCACCTAGTTAGGATGCCACCTGGGCGCCTCCCTAGGGAGGTGTTCCAGGCACGTCCAGCTGGGAGGAGACCGAGGGGTAGACCTAGGACCAGGTGGAGGGATGATATCTCTTCGCTGGCCTGGGAGCGCCTTGGGACCCCCCAGTCAGAGCTGGAACTGCTACCCCCGAGACCCGACCACGGATAAGCGGGAGAAGATGGATGGATGGCATGCAGACTCCCTATCGAACCTGATCACACCGTATTCAGATGTGATCTTGATTGATAGGTTTGAGGACTTTACATGTTGGACACATGTCTGGCATTCGGAGGACTTCCTCGTGTTCCCCACATCATCAGAAATGCATCATTAACATTTTGTTGATCCTCCAAAGATGTATTTGTCTGCCCTTAATCAGACCTGAGATGTCCTGCTGAAACACAGACGGACGGTTTGAACTGCCGAGGAGATGAATAATAATAATAATAATAATATATAATATTTCTATAGCGCCTTTCAGGAAACCCAAGGTCGCTTTACAAGTCGAGTAGGGGAAAAAAGGCAGACAGGTTAAGGGGGTGGGGGGGGAGAAGTAGCCGTGGTGGCGAAGTCGATAGGGACTTGGCTTGGCAACTGGAAGGTCACCAGTTCAAGTCCCAGCAAGACCAAGTGCTACCGAGGTGTCCCTGAGCAAGGCACCGTTCCCCACACTGCTTCCCGGGCGCCGTTCAAAATGGCAGCCCACTGCTCCTAACACTAGGATGGGTCGAATGCAGAGAAACAATTTCCCCACGAGGGATTAATAAAGTATATCAAATCAAAATCAAAAATAAACTGTGGGGAAAGCCTCGGTAAAAAGGTGCGTTTTGAGGGCTTTTTTGAAAATGTCCAGGGTTGGGGGCGCTGCGGATTTGGGGGGTGCCACACTGAAGGCTCGGTCACCAAAAGTCCGCAACCTGGTGCGGGGGGTGGAGAGGAGATCCTGTCCAGATGATCTTAGCTTCCGGGATGGGGTGTGGTAGCTGAGAAGGTCAGACGGGTATTGGGGGGCGAGGGCATGGAGGGATGTGTAAGTCAGAAGGGGGGGCCAGTGGAGGTGGATCAGGGTGGGTGTGCAGCCGAGTTCTGCACATACCGGAGCCTGGGGCTTTACTGGGAACCCCGAACAGGACTCCGTTGCAGTAATCCAACCGGGAGGAGACGAATGCACGAATGAGGGTCTCGGCCACGGAATCAGATGACGTGCGATTGAAGTCTGACGAAAGTGATTGGACGCGATGAAACACACACTTTGGAGATAATACTAAACATTAAATACTGTTTGCTCCATCAGAGGGAGGTTCGTTTGGGGAACAGGAATGATCTGGTGGTGACACAGAGAAGATGGTGGGATGATGAGGGGGGAGGAAAAGCCTTAATGTGGTGTTCAACACACACACACACACACACACACACACACACACACGGCAGATCAATTTATCCCTGATTACATTGACTGCCCTTGATAACATCATTTAGAGCCGAGTCTGTTAGTTTGCTCTCTTTTCACATTAGTGTCTCTACTTTAAAGAGTCCTCTCCTGCTGATGTTCAGGTGTATATCAGTATGTAGTGTCTCTACTTTAAAGAGTCCTCTCCTGCTGATGTTCAGGTGTATATCAGTATGTAGTGTCTCTACTTTAAAGAGTCCTCTCCTGCTGATGTTCAGGTGTATATCAGTATGTAGAGTCTCTACTTTAAAGAGTCCTCTCCTGCTGATGTTCAGGTGTATATCAGTATGTAGTGTCTCTACTTTAAAGAGTCCTCTCCTGCTGATGTTCAGGTGTATATCAGTATGTCGTGTCTCTACTTTAAAGAGTCCTCTCCTGCTGATGTTCAGGTGTATATCAGTATGTAGTGTCTCTACTTTAAAGAGTCCTCTCCTGCTGATGTTCAGGTGTATATCAGTATGTAGTGTCTCTACTTTAAAGAGTCCTCTCCTGCTGATGTTCAGGTGTATATCAGTATGTAGTGTCTCTACTTTAAAGAGTCCTCTCCTGCTGATGTTCAGGTGTATATCAGTATGTAGTGTCTCTACTTTAAAGAGTCCTCTCCTGCTGATGTTCAGGTGTATATCAGTGTGTAGTGTCTCTACTTTAAAGAGTCCTCCTGCTGATGTTCAGGTGTATATCAGTATGTAGTGTCTCTACTTTAAAGAGTCCTCTCCTGCTGATGTTCAGGTGTATATCAGTGTGTAGTGTCTCTACTTTAAAGAGTCCTCTCCTGCTGATGTTCAGGTGTATATCAGTATGTAGTGTCTCTACTTTAAAGAGTCCTCTCCTGCTGATGTTCAGGTGTATATCAGTGTGTAGTGTCTCTACTTTAAAGAGTCCTCTCCTGCTGGGACACTTCCTTCTGTCCTTCCCAGAGCATCAGAGGATTAAAGAAACCATCAGTTAGCAGCAACAAAACACACTCCACATTAAAGCAAATTGCTCTGCGCGGTTGTTGATAGTTCCTCATTGTTGGAGCCGTGATGCTGATTGCGGCTGAAGGGGCCTTCAGATGACTGATAAGCGTTGATGAATGAAAATGGAAATGCTTTTCAGCGCTCGGCCGTCAAAGGGGAATCAAACGGGAGAACGGGAGAGGGGCCGCGGAGGTAGAGCATTTGCCTTTTTGCAATTAACAAGATATGTCCCTTTTTTTTTGTGGTCCGAAAAATGGAAATGGCTTTTAAGGTCGTAAAGGTCGAGCGCATCGAAGCATGGTGGCTCCGCAATTACTCTTCAGGCAGCGGCTCGATCGGGGGGGAGGGCGGGGGGTCCGAAGAGCGTCGACGGTCAAATTAACGAGTGGCCCGGCGCCCCGTTGAAAAGATCACAAGTGATTACCGTAACAGACAGAGCGCTCAAATCATCTCCTCGCTGTGAAGTCAGAGAAAGGGATAAAGCGCTGACAGACTGATTAGTTAAAGGCTTTAAATGTCAAAACTTCCACTGTCCACAGCTGGAGTGAATCTGCGGGGGGGGGGGGGGGGGGGGGGGCGTCCTCCAGTTCGCACCGAATATAACTAATGACTGCCCTCGTCACATCAGCGAGGACACGCGGGATATCATCTGTGAAGCGGAGACGACGTGCTTTTTGTCCTTTTGTGCGTTAATTATTCTCTATAAATATCAGTTAATATGTTCGGCGTTACACCGGGAGCTATTCAGACAATCACTATAGTTTCCACCGTTAATATTCCACCGTAAAACTCTCTATTCACGCAGGTTTAAAGGCCCGGACGCGCCAACCCGATGTCGGCCGTCGATGAGCGTCCTGTCGCCCTGCCCAGAGTTAGGAGAAGGGACCACGTTGCTCCTGTTCTGGCTGCCTTACACTGGCTCCCTATAGGACACAGGATGCTTCTTCCCTACAAAGCCCTTAATGGACAGGCGCCATCTTACCTTAAAGAACTCATTATACCCTACTGGCCTACGAGGGCATTGCGTTCCAAGAATGCAGGGTTGTTGGTTGTTCCTAGAGTCTCTAAAAGTACAATGGGAGCCAGAGCCTTTTCTTATCAAGCTCCACTTTGTGGAATCAGCTTCCAGTTTGTGTTCGGGCGGCAGACACCCTATCCGTTTCTAAGAGTGCGCTTAAGACCTTCCTTTTTGATAAAGCTTATAGTTAGGGCTGATTAGATTCAGCCCCTAGTTTTGCTGATATAGGCTTAGTGTGTCGGGGGACATCTTACTTCTTCCTTCTGTACCTGTGTACTCTCATGTTCCCATTAACCCAGCTTCCCCACATGTCTTTCTTTTTGGTGTCTATATACGCCGGGATCCGGAGTCATGGATGATCCTGCGGTCCTGAGTCCTGGATCGTGAGCGCTGGATCTTGCGTCGTGGCTGTGGTCCTGGATCATCGGTCCTGGATGGATATCCTCGTGGATTCATCTTCCTATTATACACACATGCAACAACACAAATGTAACATTTGTGATATTGGGCTATAAATAAACATTGATTGATTGGTTGGTGTGTCCCGCACCGTTGTGTCTTTTCGGCCGTGCCGACACCATCCGCCACCGATTCGACATGTTGAATCAGTCGGCTGTCGGGTAAAGGCCGTCGGCCAAAGAAATCACTCTGATTGGCTGTTCAGCTTAGCGAATCAGTGAATGAGAAGCGAAACGATTAAGAAGGCAAATGTGAGATTTCCTTTACCTCCAGCTCTCGACAGGTTCGGGAAAGCCCCGTGAGCTCCTCGCTGTAGAGGGAACACGGAACGCACGCTATTTGTTGTTTGTTTACATCACGCAGCCTGTTCTTCTTCTCTCGGTTATCACGCAGTCTGTTCTTCTTCTCTCGGTTATCACGCAGTCTGTCTTCCGGTTGTTGCCTCTTTTGAATGACGAACACACACTACCGCCCCCTGCTGGTAAGGAGAGGTATTGCCACTCACGCATGCGCAGTTCGTACGTGCTACTTGGCCGTCGGCTGAAGTCTTGTCGGCGTGTTCCAGTGCGACACATGGCGGAGACGCAGAGACGGGAGGCGACGCAACAGTCGTGTCCGTCGGGACGTGTTCTTTGGAGTCAGCTCGTGCGTCCGGGCCTTAAGACAAGAGTGCAAGAAGAAGATCACAGTTAGCGTTAGGGATGCCAGCGATTATTCGAATATTCGCTACGGTCTCCATAATCGAATATTATTTTTAAAAATCGATTTTATTTATGTTTTTTTTTTTTTTCTGGCTTAGTTTCAACCAAAATATATATAAATATATATATGCTAATAATAGTAATAGTATTAATAATTGTAAATGGTCATTGGTCACACCACCAGTTTGTTTTACTGTAAACTTGGAGGAAGCCTGCGTGCGGTCGAATAATCGATTATTATTCGCCAGGGCTGCCGAATAATCGATTTTGATCATGGTCAGTTTCTGGCAACCCTAGTTAGCGTGTGAAGTTTGAGATTCATGTGCAGACAGGAAACATCTCCTCGACAACGAGATAGCGAGATATGAATGAGGAGAGAACACAGAAAAGTCCGAAACATATGTTTTAATAACAGAGAAATGTAACACAGTCGTGCAAGTCTGAAAACTTTGCAAAAGCTTTCAACTTTTTAACATTCGGCCTCAGCTGTGAAATGCATCGAGAACCAAACGACGCTATCCTCGGCTTGATGACAGGTCATTTGATTACAAAACAACGTGTGCACTTTAACTTTAACACAATAAATAATAAAATAAAGTGTCTTCTAAATAACTTACATGTGAAAGTGGGTCAGCGACTGATGTGTCCTCGTGTCTCCGATGTTCCTCAGGTTGAGTATTTGTCTTGTTTTCTGTCAGGAAGCAATCACTGAGCGCAGGAACTGAATCAAAGCTACATTTAAAGGTGTGTGTTATTAGAATCCTGCGGGGCGGGTAGACGAGTTTTAAAAACCACTCGCATCGCTGCTGAATGAAAACGGGACGTGTGTTCAAACACACACACACACACACACACACACACACACACACACACACACACACACACACACACACACACACACACACACACACACACACACACACACACACACACACACACACACACACACACACACACACACACACACACACACACACACACACACACACACACACACACACACACACACACACACACACACACACACACAGAGGGTAAAGCACCTTCTCGAGTCTCTCTCTCTCACCGTAATGATCTTCCTGTAGTGCTTCATGTAAATCCCTCCTTCACGTCCCCCTCCTCTTGTCCCTGATGAGCAGGAGCGTCCCTCCATCATCAGCTGCACCATAATGTCCTTTAGTCTGGGGACCAGGGGACAAAGTGGGAGGATGGATCGACAACAGATTCTCATATAAGCTGATCCCACATTAGGGCATGTGTATAATACGCCGGAGTCGTCAAGGGTTCGTTCGGAGCAATCAGAGTGATGCATCGACGGAGTTTGGCTTTTCCTGCATCCCTCAAACACACCTTCTGCTTTCATCAGATATTAAAGGTAGCCTGTCCTTCACTGCAAACATCGCTGCTACAACCCGCTGCTGCAGATACACGCTCTACAGCATCAGGAGGACGCGTCCCCAGCTCACCCAGAAAGACACATGTTGATGTAGAAGAGACATGGAGAAGAGGGGACACATGTTGATGTAGAGGAGACATGAAGAAGAGGGGACACATGTTGATGTAGAAGAGACATGAAGAAGAGGGGACACATGTTGATGTAGAAGAGACATGAAGAAGAGGGGACACGTGTTGATGTAGAAGAGACATGAAGAAGAGGGGACACATGTTGATGTTGAAGAGACATGAAGAAGAGGGGACACATGTTGATGTAGAGGAGACAAGAAGAGGGGACACATGTTGATGTAGGAGAGACATGAAGAAGAGGGGACACATGTTGATGTAGAAGAGACATGAAGAAGAGGGGACACATGTTGATGTAGAAGAGACGTGAAGAAGAGGGGACACATGTTGATGTAGGAGAGACATGAAGAAGAGGGGACACATGTTGATGTAGAAGAGACATGAAGAAGAGGGGACACGTGAAAGCAACTCTTTAGTTTCTGCAGCTTTGATTTATTATTTTACAATCCTGACAGCTTCCTCTAGACCAGGGGTGTCAAACTCAAGGCCCGGGGGCCAAATCCGGCCGGGACTTCACTTCATGCGGCCCCACAAGAGCTTACAAAGAATATCATATGTTTATTATACGGTTAAATGCCAATTTACAGAAGCGTTGCCCATAAACTACATGTCCCACAATGCATCTCAAATGTTGTGACATTCTCACCGAAAAGACTTGCAATTATTTGCCCCAGACTTCTGCTTTCAGACGTAGTTAATTATGAAGTTATCACCCTATCCGATAATAATCCAATGCAGAGGCAATAATGTAATATATTTAAGCAATAGCTCACGACGGGCCGTGGTATCTGCTCATTATATCACAGCTAAGGGGCGTGGTTCGGCCCGACGCGAAGCAGGTATACTGTTTTTCTCAGACGCGGAGGGATACTGACTTGTTGTGAAAAGTAATTTACAATTCTACCCGTGGTATACGCTCAGTATATCACGGCTAAGAACCAATCAGATTGCTTGATTTGACTTGTCCGTTTTATAAAATGTTATATATATTAAATATTTATATTAAAGTTACAACCGGCCGTTTGAGTGCAACCATATTTCCAATGTGGCCCGCAATGAAATTGAGTTTGACCTGTGGGACAAGAAGAAAGCAACTCTTTCGTTTCTGCAGCTTTGATTTATTATTTTACAATCCTGACAGCTTCCTCGAGACGTTGTTTTACTTTGTTGGCTCAAATGAAAAGCGTCACGAGTTTTAAAATACTACATTTCATTTCTATAGCACACTTTGAAAGCAACGCCATCTCAAGGTGCTTCACAAGGAGGACATAATCAAACAAATAAAATAAGAAGTTATCCAAGGAGCATATTGAATAAAACATGGCGACAAAAGGTGAGAATAAAAGATGTAATAATATAAAAGCCCCCGAAAAGCTCCAGATGCTTCCCGTGGCTCCGGTCACCCGTGTTCAGAGGCACGATGAGGAAGACGCTCCGCAGCTCAGACGGAAGCAGACGCTGGATTCCTCTGAAGCAGCAACGGGCACCGCGTGAGCGCCGGTAAGGCCGAGTCACGTGACAATGTGTTCGATGTTCTAATGAAACGTGTGTGAGGCCTCTGTGCGACTGAAATGATGATCACATACTGTAACATTCAACTTGATTTAAACAAATAAATATATTATATTAAGACCTAACAAATGTTTAGTACGACCTGGCTTCTTCATCGCTGGCAATCCAATCCAATCCACTTTATTTGTATAGCACAGTTTAAAAACAGAGGGTTTGCCAAAGTGCTTCACAATGAACATAACATTATAATAAAATATAATATTACACGAATAGATAAAAAAAGCACACATAAGAATAAAAACAAGGCACATAAAGGCCATGGACAGACAGTGAAAGCATACACACAGGTATGACACAGCTCAGCTCAGACTGACTGACTGGTAGGCGAGGGAAAAGAGGTGGGTTTTTAGGCGGGACTTAAAAGCTTCAAGAGTGGGCGACAATTTAACACGAGGGGGGGGGGGGCAGGTCGTTCCAGAGCCTGGGGGCTACCGATGAGAACGCTCGGTCTCCCCGGGTCTTTTTCTTTGTTTTTGGGACTATCAGCCGCAGCTGATCAGCCGACCTCAAAGCCCGTGAGGGGGTGTACACCTGTAAGAGGTCGGAGATGTACTCTGGGGCCAGCCCATTAAGAGATTTAAAAATAAACAATAACATCTTAAAATGGACTCTGAAATGGACAGGAAGCCAGTGGAGCGAAGCCAGTGGAGCGAAGCCAGAACTGGTGTGATGTGGTCAAACTTGCGGGTTCCTGTGAGCAGCCGCGCCGCAGCGTTTTGTACCAGCTGCAGGCGGGCTAGCGAAGTCTTATTTAGGCCGGCATAAAGGGCATTACAATAATCTAAACGAGTTGAAACAAAGGCATGAATTACACGCTCAAAGTTTAAAAAGGATAAAACTGGTTTGATTTTGGAGCCTCAAGTGATAAAACTGGATTTAACCACAGAGTTGATCTGTTTATCTCATTTAAAAGCACTGTCGATTTTGACACCCAGATTAGTGACCGTGGGTTCTGCATACTGCTGCAGGGAACCCAGGTCAATGGAAGGGACATCACCATTTGGTCCAAACACAATGGCCTCCGTTTTGCTCTCATTTATATTTAAAAAGTTTAGCGCCATCCAGGCCTTTAAGTCATTAAGACAGTCAACCAGGGGCATCAGAGAGCTAGTGTTTTTTCTTAGGGGTAGATATAATTGGGAGTCGTCCGCATAAAGGTGGTAGGAGACGCCATCTTTTCTAAAAATCAGTCCAAGGGGGAGAAGGTATAAGGAAAATAAAATAGGCCCCAAAATAGAACCTTGGGGAACTCCACAGGATAAGGGGGCAGAAGAGGATGTAAAGTCACCAAGCCTAACGGAGAAAGATCTCTTGGACAGATAGGACCTGAACCACTCTAAGGCAGCGCCCCTGATACCCACACAGTGCTCTAGACGAGAGATAAGGATGGAGTGGTCAATCGTATCAAAAGCAGCTGTGAGGTCTAAGAGCATAAGGATGGCAGAGTCACCAGAGTCTGTCGTGACCAGGAGGTCATTGAACGCTCTTAGAAGGGCAGACTCAGTACTGTGAAGCGCTTTAAAACCGGATTGAAAAATATCGAAAATATTGTGTGCATGTATAAAAGACTGCAGCTGTAAGAGTACGGTTTTCTCCAATATCTTTGAAATAAAAGGAAGCTTCGAGATGGGTCTGTAATTAGAGAGGACAGAAGTAATCCATCCATCCATCTTCTCCCGCTTATCCGTGGTCGGGTCGACAGAAGTAATAATAATAATAAATTTTATTTATAAGCGCACTTTTCATTTGCGTAAACAAAACTCAAAGTGCTACAAAATTAAAAATTAAAAAGGAAGTGTCCAGATTAGTTTTCTTTATCAGGGGTGCCACAACCGCTTGTTTGAAATAATCTGGCACCGAACCGGACTCTAGGCTGCTATTTATAATGTTATGGACATTAGGTCCAATAGTGTCCCATACCTCTTTAAAAAGTCGAGCAGGGACTGGGTCTGTGGGACAAGAGGAGGGTTTTAATTTAGCAACAATGTCACTGAGAGATGACAACGACACAGGTCCAAACTGCTGGAAGACAGCAGTGCATGTGAGGTCAATGGAGGGGTCGAAAGAGGGTGGTGAGATACTGGCTCTAATAGTGGAGATCTTGTCTATAAAGTAGCAGAGGAATTGTTCACACATCTCAGTTGAAGCATCAATACAAGTCGATAAAGGAGAGTTTAACATAGCATCGATTATTTTAAAAAGAACACGAGGTTTGTTTAAATTACTAGAAATAATATCAGAAAAGTAACTCATCTTTTCAGCTTTTACAGTGCTCTGATACTGTCTCCAACTCTCTTTCAAAATGTCACGAGTTACATGAAGCTTGTCCTTCTTCCACCTGCGCTCAGCCTGCCGGCACGAGTGACGTCATTGAGCCAGGGTTCAGATTTAACTTTGGGGCGCATGAGTTTCAGGGGAGCAACGATGTCAAGAGCTCCAGTGCAGGAAGAGAGAAAGGCGGAGGTTAACAGCTCAGTGTCCATGGAGTCAGCGGACATAGTATCAGACTGTGTTAATTTAACAAAGGCAGGGGAGAAACTAGCAGCAGTGGAAGGTTTCATCATACGACCGTGACGGACAGGAGCGCATGATTTAAGACTATGACAGGGCAGAATAAAATCAAATAGCACAGGCAGGTGATCCGATAAAGCTGCCTCACACACATTGACATTTGAAATGGGCAGACCATGGGATAAGACTAGGTCTGATGTGTGCCCATGCTCTCGCGTGGGGCCAGAGACATGTTGTATGAAGTCAAAAGCATATCAAACATCAAGAAAGTCTTTAGCTAGCGGTTTAGAGATACAACAGACATGCACATTAAAATCCCCGACAATTAAAACGCTGTCATAGTTTGTCACGATACCGGCCAATAGTTCAGAGAACTCCTTTATAAAGTATTTGTTGTACTTGGGCGGTCGGTAGACCACCGCGCACAGTACAGGATGAATCCGTCCCAGCTCAAACAGGCTCAGTTCAAAGGAGGAGAATGAGATAGACGGCGTGGGTTTGCAGTATAAACTGCTCCTAAAGACAGTCGCTATACCTCCTCCACGACCCGTGGTCCGTGGAGAATTAATGAAACTGCACTCCGGGGGCAATAGCTCTGCAAAAGCAGCAGACTCACCCGCAGACATCCAGGTTTCCGTTATGAAAAGCACATCCACAGCATGTGACGTGAAGAAGTCCTGGATGATGAACGTTTTGTTTGCGATCGATCTCGCATTTGTCAGCGAGCCTTTAGTTGGAACCGTGGCAACAGTCGCATGAATTTCACGACCCAGCGACCGAAGGTTGCGGTGGTTCACTCCATCAGGGGGGGAGAGGCGAGACCACTGGGGGCGCAGGATATGCAGAACTTGAGTCGGGTCAGCGACAGGTACCAGCCAGGTGCCGACCATGGCAAGGGGGCGTCGGGAGGCCAGGCGGCGAAAACAAGGTCCATATTCCGGGGAAAGAGGGTGCTGAGCCAGCGCAGGAGCCCACGCTAGCCACTCTTTCACCCTAACCAGCCGGCCACTGCGTGTGCCTCGGCGCCTGCGTCTTCGGGGTAACGAGGGCCTGGCCCGCAGTAGGTGTGCAGGTACATCCGATAGAAGGGGGGGAGGGGGGGTGTGTCCACCCTGGCCAAACTTCGCAAAAAAGCCCACATTTTCATCGATCTTAAGCAGCTCGTGTCGGTTGTATACTAACAGAGAGTCTATGGTCCTTGTCACTGAGCAAAACAGACACAGAACAAACACTAGTACTAAAACAGAGATGCTTGGACGGCCTGCCAGACAACCCGGCGCCATCTTGCTTCCTTCCTTCAAACATATGATTGAAAGAACTAAGAAAGAAAAGAGCCAAAGACAGCTTAATGATAACTAAGCTGGCAAAGTGTGTAATTTATAGTTTTTTGTATCTTTGATATTTGTCTGCTTCTTGAGTGATACATTAAGATATTAAGCGACCTTACCTTTTATCTCTTTGCTGCAACAGTCAGACATCGGTTTGACGAATAAAGGGCCAACGCGCAGATACGATAACGATACGATGACACTTTAATGGTCAGATCAAGTCTGACATTGGACTTGCATCACAGCAGCTCCATGCGTGACTTCAACACAGACACATATCAAGACACAATAAGCTGTTAGTTTGTGTGTGTCTCGTGTTGGGGTTATTTTGCTGTTCTGTCCTCCCGTCCTTAGTGTCCCGGTGTGTCTCGTTGTCTGATTGTATTCACCTGTGGCCTCGTGTTTCTCCTCCCCTGCCCGGCTGTTTCTCGTCTCGTGATTACCCCTCCCTGTACTTGGGCCCTTTCTCATTTCTCGAACTCCCCTCCTCGACTCCTATCCTCGATACTTAGTCCCGCCCACAGGAGATGCGAGCGGAGGAGTCGAGGAGGGGCATTTGATGAAATGAGAAAGGGCCTTAGTCTTGTCTCTTCCTGTGTTCAGTGTTGGTTCATTCTGTGTCGTTCATGTCTCCCTTCTTGTTTGGATGCTACCTCGTGCTGCCTGCTCATGGATTCTTGTTTTTTCAGCTTTTGTGAATAAAGCTCGCCTTTTGTTCCATTTTGAAACCTGCTTCCCTCCTCATTCTGCATTTGGGTCCTATGTTTCCCCAAACCCTGACATAAACAATGTTATGATATAAGATAAAGAAACACATCTCCCACCCCCATGATCTGTGGGCACTTGGTACAGTCTGAGGGGCACTTCCTGTATTTAGGAGCTCTTCCACCTGGTGCCTATAATAAGAACTGGATACAGCGTGGGAGGCGGGGCCTCGTTCATTCCTATGAGAGTTTCTCATTGGCTCATGAAGACAAAATGGTCCAACTTTTGAGAGAGCGAAACGTCACGAAAGTATTCATATAATCATATAATCATGATTATACGAATACTTTCGTGACGTTTCGCTCTCACAATAAGAACATTAAGAACGGGTTATAATATAATCCGTTCTTATTGTGCATCCATGGGTAAAGGTAAAACACGTACTGAACACGTCACATGAACGTGCCGGTCGGTCCCGTGGGTTAGATCCGCATTCCTAATGCAGAGGGAAATAACTCTCAGAATAACGTGATTAGCACATTTTACAACTCGAGGACCGAATGTTTTTAATAAGGGCTATACAAGTGTTCATACTGGGTAGTTTATTTAGTTTGAAAAAATATATCCAACGATTTACAGACGTCTCTTTCCCAATGTTAGTCAATGGGAAAAAGTGTTTCCGGGCCAGCGACTGAAGTGTAATAATAATAATAATAATAATAATCCTTATATTTATTATAGCGCTTTATCAAAGACTCTCAAAGCGTTTTACAAATACACATTACACATACAGATCATACATGTAATGGTCATCTACTGTGGACAATACCCACAGGAGCACATCCGGGTGAAGTGTCTTGCCCAAGGACACGACGGCCTGACGCAGTGGGGCGGGAGCGGGTTTCGAACTGGAGACAGACCACTGCGCCACCCGTCCCTGTGTAGTACCGCCGTTTGGCCACAAGGAATATTTTCTTCAGAGTCCGGCGCACTTCCTGGGGGCTTGGTGCTCACCTTTGCTCCAGTCTTACAGGATGTCCCTCCAACTGCTCTCAGATCAGCAAAGGTTACTCAATATAAATAATAATAAAAGTTAGAACAAGTCAAGGCACATTCCCCTTATGTTTGGCAGACGTGGAAGCAACCTAACTGCCAACGATACTACACAAACTGAGATGAGGAATGTCACGATGTTGAAACGTGTCATGTTTGTTAATGACGTCAAGAGACTCACAGGAGAACATTTCATATTAAGTGTGAACTATACGATATGAAGTGCATGCACAACGGTTACATCCATCCAGGGCCGGCCCTGACCAATTTGCTGCCCCCCCCCCCCAAATGCAGACACTTACACTTACTATGACTCGCGCGTGCATGGTTGTGGTGTATATTGTGTAATATTGAAGTTAAAAGCATCAATCTGGTGCACTTTGAGAGCAACATTAGGAAATCTATGGATCTCTCATCACCCATATGAAACCGCGGCCGCTTACACAGTAAATTCCAATGTTAATAAAAGCACACAGAAGCTGTGTACGTTGTTTGGGAGTTTGATTTATTTTAAATTAACACAAATATAAAATTAAAACCTATAATTGCACACTAAAACCATTATTTAAAAAAAAGAACAATTTCACATAAACCTCTGGTTTTTACTGGGGCTGGGGCGGTTCAACTTGATTTGGGGGGGGGGGTGTGTGCCATAGTTTATGGGTGCTGTACGCAATATAGGCGTAGTTCTGTTAGCATAAGATAATAAGATGTACTTTTTTGATCCAAAATCGGGAAATTGTGTTCTTATGAAATAAAAAATAAATAAAAAATCCCCCCCCCCCAATTTTTTGCGCCCCCTATGGGTTGATGCGCCCTTAGCATTCGCCTATACTGCCTATGCCGAGGACCGGCCCTGCATCCATCGATCACATTCGAACAAAGTCAATTCCTAAAACAGGTGATGAGTGTAGCTTTTAATCTAACAAACAGCTGCATGTGTTGGGGACTATTTTCAGCGGCGGATGAATCCATGTGTTGTGCTAAAGCGTGTATTTGGGCCCGCATGACGGTGTAGATTAGATTTAGTCAAATATACTTTAGTGTGAGTTAATGGTGCTGATAAAACATGTCACCAAGTGCAACAGAGGGAACTATAGATGTGTTTTGACTTTACTTTACGGCACAGAGGAGAACATGTCAGGCTTTGATGCACACAATACTTGTTAGTAGATGTATTCAGTGCTTTTTGAGTATATGCATGACATCTGTGATCAGTAAAAGAGAGCAGTTCCTTCCTGTCTCCCAGATGGACGTCATGCAGGGTGGAGAACAATAGCAGGGACACTTTGGACATCAATCCAAAGTTTGAAGAATTATGTGATGACCCTGATGATTGTGTGTGTGTGTGTGTGTGTGTGCGCACTTAACCGTGTTTACGACTGTGCTTTTAATATGGATTCATAGACTTCTTTCTTTTGCTTGATTGCATTTTCACATCAGTCGTCAAAATGCATTTAAAAAACAATTTGATAGGAGACGGCGAGAGGCCAAGAGCCGCTGAGATCGGCCGGATAAATAAAAGCAATGATGATGCCAGAGACCACCATCAATCATTAGCATACGTAAGTGTGTGTGTGTGTGTGTGTGTGTGTGTGTGTGTGTGTGTGTGTGTGTGTGTGTGTGTGTGTGAGGACAATTTGAAGACATAAAGTTGATGTCTATTATCAATCATTTGCATACGGAGGTGTGCAGACGAGGAAATTGAGTGTGTACACGAGAGACGAGCGTGGAAACTTTGTCTTCAAATCGCTCCGTCTGTAATTCTTGGTAGCAGTTAATTCATCATCTGTGCCGAGGCGTCGGGGCGTCCGCGGGCGTTTAGGACTAATATTTCAGCTCCCATTACAGCGGCGGAGCGGAGAGACGGGGCTCCGGGTTGACCTCTGACCTCAGCAGCCTGACCCCATCCATCACAGAGGGAGAGGGGAAATATTAAGAGGGAGACATTATTAGTTAGATTACAGAGGAGAGAGGTTCGGCTGTCAGCGGCTGTCGGTCTGTTTACCTCCGTCTGTTCCACTGTCTGAGGGGAACGGGTTTAAAATGGGAGATAAATATGTTCTGTAGCCCCGAGGGAAATGTCTAAATTGCAGACAAACGTGTATTAAAGGTCCCACGGCCATTTCTACTGATCAGAGCTCCATCGTGGAGGTCGACTCGAATAGATTTAAATTGTTCAATGTTCCAAACTCACGTTGGTTTCTCACAGCGTCTCTGGATAGTCTGTGTCTTCACTCTCTGTCCTACACGGCTTGTTGGAGCTCCTGCCCCCCCCCCCCCCTGTGAGCCCAGTGGCTGGACAGCGAGACACATCGAAACCCAGCCCGAAACACACACACACCCGCAGCCTGGCTGGGAGTTTGTGTGTGTGCCCAGGCTGAGTTCCACAGTGTCTCGCCGACCCCACACAGTGAGACAGCTCTCAGTGTCCCGGTCCTCGCAACGTCCCGCCGAGTGTGTGTGTGTGTGTGTGTGTGTGTGTGTGTGTGTGTGTGTGTGTGTGTGAGGAAGTCCGTGGATTGGTCCAAACGTAACGGCTCCGCGGATGTAACATCACTATACCCGAAATACGTCGCTATACCCAGGAAGTAATCTATGGAAAAAGAGAAATGTCCAACGAGGCGTTCTGGGGCAGCACCGACAGGTCTTCTCTGAGTCAGAGTGTTTCTCAAACTTTTTCATTCCAAGGACTTAACCAATAAAAAAACACTCGCGGACCACCTAACTCCACAAATATCCAAAAACACATCGTTTTTTACAAATCGCCTGAAGATTGTACAAACAAGTGGCAACATGTGT
>NW_027262299.1:12500-18167 GCF_902827115.2 Pseudochaenichthys georgianus | reverse complement strand
TATGTTTAAGGTACATTATGCCATAAAACATTGATTTTAATTTCTAACACCGCCTAAAGACGTGGATAATGCTAGCTAACGTGCACGTTAGCTGCGCTAGCAACGTTCCCCTGGCTAGCTCAAGCTCACCGTTCCCAGAGGTATGGACGGAGGAGATGTGGCGGAGGAAACAAGAGACATACCCGTGGATAGACTGCAAAGCTGGGAAACTGGGCTGCAAAGTTTGTTCATCCATATCTGATGCATCAGTCTTCAAAACGCAAGGTGTGTAGTGTGTGTGTGTGTGTGTGTGTGTGTGTGTGTGTGTGTGTGTGTGTGTGTGTGTGTGTGTGTGTGTGTGTGTGTGTGTGTGTGTGTGTGTGTGTGTGTGTGTGTGTGTGTGTGTGTGAAAAAAGCAGCGCTGTCTGCTTATTTGCAATGTAGGCTAGGCCTAATCAGAATAATTTCCAGTCCAGATTCAATGTTTGCATTAGTAGGCTATATATATTTTTCGTTTTGTTTATTTAATAAGTTAATTTCAGGACAACTTTGGGAATTTTGTTTGTTTGTTATGAGTTTTAAATAGATTTTGAAAGTGGAGATAGAGAGAGAGAGAAAAGCAGAGCTGTCTGCTTAGTTGCAATACTATAGTTTATGCAATTTAGGCCTATACATTGTTTATGTAACGTATGTGCCAGTGTGTCCATGGTTTTGAGTCTGTGTGTGTCTGTTGAGCACAGCGCCGTCTGCTTTTTGCAGTACAGTAAGTAAAGTAGGACTAAGCATACCGGTAGTTTCTGTGGACCTGTCTGCCCGTTTTGTGAGTGCACTGCGCGCGTGCGCACTTGTTTGGCATTGTTTGGGATGACCTAATTTAAAATAGCGTCCCCCCAGTAAAAAAATCCCCACTACACCACTGATTAAAAGTAACACGATCATCGACCAGACGCAGTCCCCCATTAGTAGTTATAAGGATACCCCTTTTGTCTCATTAGTATGCATGGGAAGTGACAGGTGACACGCCCCCAATTATGCAAATGAGATAAGTCCCGCCTCCCATTGTTCGAGATCCTTTGATGTGAGGGGGTACAATCATGTTAATGAGCTAAGTCCCGCCTCCCTTTGTTCGAGATCCTTTGATGTGAGGGGTGAGGTATTATAACAGGTAGGTGTGAAAAGCCCCCCTGTGTACACTCTAAACCCGGATTTTATTGAAATTAAAATGTTAAGCTGTCATTAATAATGCCGTTCATGTTTTGTAAAAAGACTGTGTCATTACTAAAGCAAATTAGTTGTTTGCACTTTGCACTATTTAGCTGAAATGTGCATTGCAATAATCCTATTAAGCAGAGATAACTATAGGTTACTTACGTAACCCCAGTTCTCAGAGTAACATGAAGTGAGATGTCTCACTATGGGATGCGCCTCATCGCGGAGCAAACAGAAGCATCAATCTCATTACGCCAATCCTGATTGGCTGGTGATCTTTGACGTCAACGTCAGGGGAAATCACCCCCTATAAGTAGCCTGCGCCACGACGCATGCGTCATTCAAAATAAGCACCTCTTCTCGCTTCACCATAGCAAGGAGGGCCGTCTGGTGAGACATCTCACTTCATGTTACTCTGAGTCTGGGGTTACGTAAGTAACCTATAGTTCTCATTCATAACACTCCGTTCGATGTCTCACTATGGGAAATTGTAGCTCCCGTATTGCCAGACGAGCTTATCTCGAACATCACCAAACCAACCAGAACTTAAACAGGTAGAGCTCTGACTCAACCAGGTGCCCAGCACTGCTTGAGTCACACTGGGAGCAGAACGCCCAGCCTGTTAAGAGGCGGACAAAAGTGAGCGCACCAATGTCTTGGATGGGAGGCACAGAGGCTGGACAGAGCCCAGGATGCAGCCAGACCCTGAGTCGAAAGAGCTCGCGGACCCGAGGGTGCCTGCGAACTCTGACTCGTATGGGCCCCAAAGCAATTGCTTCCACAAAACAGTGGGAGAGCCGTTGCTTAGTAACAGGCTTGCCCTTATAAGGGTTAGCCCAGGACACCAGGAGTTGGTCATTATGACAAGCACCCCTGATCTGTCCATACAGGTGCGTAAGCACGAACTGGACACAGCAAATCTGGCTGCTGTTCCCCGGAGGGACCCAGCGGCGGTAGAAATGCCTCAATGTCCATTGGGGTACATGACCCAACCACCTTGGGTATAAGGACAGGGTTGGGCTTCAACAACACTCTCGTTTGCCCTGGGGTGAACCGAGTGTGTGAAAAAATATGTACAGATAGTGCATGAAAACATTACTGGCTCGCCTGGACCAGTAACAGCACTATATTAGAGAGACCTGGTGTAGGAATCTCTCGCACTCTGAATAGTGTTTATCACCCTATGAGGGAGTCTCACTGTATTCAGGTTGTACCACTCACGGCCCATAAGGCCAAGCGCTTGTCTGTCCCCTGCCTGGGACAGTATGTCCCTGCGTAGCGGGAGCTGCCATGGCTGCCCGCACAGCAGCTGATAAATCTCCGCCAGCCAGTACATAGCGGGCCAGTGCGGAGCTATCAGGATAAGTGTGTGGCGTTGTTCCCTCACTCTGGCCAGAGTTTGGGGAATCAGAGCCAGGGGTGGGAACGTGTACAGAAGGCCCGAAGGCCAAACGTGTGCGAGTGCGTCCACGCCTAACGGTGCGTTTAAGTCGCGCATCGAAAAGAACAGCTGACATTGAGCATTTTTTTTTTATGCGAACAGGTCCACCGTGGCTCTACCATAACGCACCCACAGCTGGCTCACAATCCTTGGATGTAGAGTCCAGTCTGCATAAAGTGGTGCACCTCTGGACAGTAGGTCAGCCCCGAGGTTCAACACACCCGGTACGTGCGTCGCTCTCAGAGAGAGGAGACGCCCGCTGCTCCATAAGATCAGTTTGCGTGCCAGCATGTGTAACTGGAGAGAACGCAAACCCCCTTGGCGGTTTGTATACGATATTGTAGTCGTATTGTCTGTCCTCACGAGGACATGGTGTCCTCTGAGAAAAGGCAGAAAGCGTTTTAGGGTGAGGAACACCGCTAAAAGCTCTAGGTAATTTATGTGCGCCCGCTGGAGGTCTCTGCTCCAGAGACCCCTCACCGGACGGCCTTCATAAATACCTCCCCAACCTGTCAGACATGCGTCCGTGGTGACCACCTTCCGTGAAAGGACAGCACCTATAGGCACGCCCCGTACTAGAAAAGTCGGGTGCAGCCAGTGGCGCAGTGCCGTTACGCATTGCACAGTAACCATTACTCTCCGCGCGCCATGACGCGCGGGGTTTAGTTTTAAGGCGGCTACCCAGCGCTGAAACTCCCTCATGTGTAAGCGTCCTAGTCGTACGACCAGGATGGCTGACGCCATGAGCCCCATTAACCGCAGGCATGTTCTGAAGAGAACATGTTTGCGCAGCTGGAATTGAGCGAGACAAGCTCTGAAAGCTTTCACTCTTTCCGCTGACAGTCGGGCTGTAAAGGGTACCGAGTTCAGGTGTAAACCCAGGAAGAGTGCAGTCTGTGCTGGGCACAGCATGCTCTTCTCTGTGTTTATTATGAAACCCAGGTTGAGCAGGTGCTTTACGAGGACACTTGTCTGTGTAATAGCCTCCTGCTCCGACTGTGCGAGAAGCAGCCAGTCGTCCAGGTAGGTTGCCAGGCGAATATCCTGTTGTCTTAACGGGGCTATCGCGGCTTCCGTACATCGTATAAACACTCTTGGACTGAGAGACAGGCCGAAGGGAAGTACTCTGTATTCGTAACAGATCCCCTGAAATGCGAACCTCAGATATTTCCTGTGTGGATAATATACTGGGATGCGGAAATACGCATCTTTCAGGTCGACTGATGTAAACCAGTCATCTTGTCGCACGAGACGCAGCAGAGATGTGTGAATGAGCATTCTGAATTTGTATCTTTTTAGATATTTGTTCAGAACCCTCAAATCCAGTATTGGCCGAATTCCGTTCCCTCCTCGTTTGGGAACGAGGAAATACTTGGAATAAAAGCCACTCTGACTCTGCTCGGCAGGTACAATAGATATAGCCCTCTTTTCTAGAAGTGAGAGGATCTCTCTCTCTAGAATATGGGCTGACTCTCCCCGGGCTTGTGAATACAAAATGCCCGAGAAACGAGGGGGGGTGACAGCGAATTGGAGTCTGTAACCCCGTGTTACTGTCTTGAAAACCCAAGCAGATGTTGTGAGCGTCTTCCACTGTGTGCTCCTTAGAGCCAGCGGAGATGTCACATCTCTTACCCTCTGAGACTCTATTTGTTGTGTTATGGGGCCCTCTAGTGTCTGAACACGGTGGTACCCCATTTCAACAATCCCCACCGTCACTGTGCATGCGCGTGATGGTGGTGCCTTCACGGCCCCAACCGGCACTGCGCATGCGCGTGGCGGTGGTGTTTTAACAGCCCCAGCCGGCACTACGCATGCGCGTGACGGTGGTGCCTTCACAGACCCGTTTATTATCCGCCTTTTGAGAGAGGCCGTAGCTGCTCTCAAAAGGGGATTTATAGTTAGCGGACTGTTTATTGTTTTTCTTTTCATTTTTTTGAGCTGCGCCCGTGGCCGAAGCCTGGATGCGTCAGCGGAAAATGGTTTATTTAAACAACAAAGATGTGACGTGTTTTATGCGGACTTGAGGATGACGTTGAGGTATCTCTCGAGGCAGCGGGAACACGTTTCGAGCCGGGGAAAGCAGCTCTGTCACAGAGGGGAGAAGGAGGGGCTGTCATGCCGCTCGCTTCTTCCTCCTCGACTGCTGGCCGAAATTCTGGGTTGGTTGCGCCTGGGCTGCAGCCGGAACCGGAGATTTTCTAGGCCAACTCGCCCTCGTCTCCTGCCTGGGCTGGGGACTTGGGGTGGGCTGCGACCTCTGCTGACCTGGTACTTTAAACCTAGCAGGGTTCGGAGCAGCTTGGGCGAAGGGCCGCTGTTGCGAAGGCAGCGGCTGGACCCTTCGAGGGAGACAGAGGTGGAGGGCCTCGTCTTCCTTCTTTTTCGACTCGCACTTCCTCTGCATAGAAGCGAGAGCGGAGCCGAAAATCCCCTCGGGAACGATGGGCATATCAAGTACATCTTCCTTTTCCCGGTCTGGGAGGTTGGTGAGGTTGAGCCATCTAGCTCTTTCCTGCACCACCATGATCCCCATTACCTTGCCCGTGGCCTGGACGGCGCAGCGTTGGACACGGAGACAAATGTCTGTGACCGCGGCTATCTCGTCCAGAGTGGCCGGTCCAGGATTGCTCGACAGATCCTCACAGAGCTCCGCTTGGTATGCGGTTAGCATCGAGGAAACGTTTAGAGCCCTGGCGGACAATGCTGCGGCTCTGTAGGACCATTCAGTCATGGTCGACTGGAATCGGTCCACCTTCGCCGGCAGTGTGGGGTTCCTGCTTGGTGACGGGCCCATCCTCGGTACGAGGTGGGTTGCCACCAGCGGTTCCATAGGCGGAGCAGGCCGAGCCTCTCCATACTTGTTGCTAAAGGACCGGTCTCTCCACGAGACCGACACCTCATCCAACATCTCCGGGAAGACCGGAAGGAGTTGCCTCTTCGTCCTCATTGTTTGGGGAAAATGTTTCCCCTCGTAACGGGACCTGGAGGTCTCCTTGGCCACTTCGGGCCACGGGATGTCTAGCCTGGACGCAGTGCGC
>NW_027262299.1:0-7500 GCF_902827115.2 Pseudochaenichthys georgianus | reverse complement strand
GCCTCCAAGGCCCGCAGCAGCATGAAGCAGTACATGAAGGACAAGCCAACAAAGTGGGGATTCAAACTGTTTGTGCTGGCGGATTCCTCAACAGCATACACATGGAATTTCTTTGTGTATGTGGGGAAGAGTGAGTTCATCCCAGGCCAGGGACTCAGCTACTCCTCCGTGATTGATCTCCTGCCTTTCCCTGTGCTCGGTGCGGGCTACACACTCTTTGTGGACAATTTTTACACCAGCCCTGTCCTATTTGGGGATTTGTCAACAAAAAACATTGGCTGTTGTGGGACCATTCGAAGAAATCGAGTTGGTTTTCCACAGACTGTTGAACGACCTTCCGAAAAAGGCTGAAAGGGGAGATTGGATAAGGAGAAGCAAGCTCCTGTTTGTAAAGTGGATGGACAGCCGTGAAGTGTCCATGTGCTCCACCGTGCACATGGCCTTCAGTGGAAAGACTGTCAGGCGGAACGTGAAAGAGCGTGGTGTGTGGCAAACCAAGAATGTTCCGGTTCCTGACGCTGTGGTGGACTACAACCAAAGCATGGGCGGTGTGGATGTGTCCGACGCTTTGATTGGATACTACAGCGTTCATCACAAAACGATGAAATGGTACAAGACATTTTTTTTATCATTTTATGGACATTTCCGTGGTGAACAGCTTCATTCTCCACAAGGAGCTGCACAAGAGGAGGGGTGATCCCGCCGGGGCAAAGCCACTCACACAGAAGTCCTTCAGGGAGCAGCTTGCTAAAGAACTGGTTGAGTTTTCTGGAGTCCCTGCAGCAGCAACACCCCGCCCACCAACCCCCCCACCATCACTCACATGCATGCCCGAGTATTATGGGGAAGATGCCACCAAGGTCAGGATGTACTGCAGGAGGTGCTCTGATGCTGGCAACAGAAGGGTGAAGACACCGGTGTACTGTAGGAAGTGTCTGGTCCCTCTGTGCTTCACTACCAAAAAGAACTGTTTCAGGGCATGACTTATTGGAGTAATACTGTAACATTCAGGGTTTGTAAGTTGTTGTTTTTTTTACCCAAAAAATGCTTGTATAGTGTGTTGCTATTTTTTTTAAATAAATCTGCTCCAGTTGGAGTCAAATGTTTCCTATGTTTCCTAATTTTTATTGTGCAAGTAACATGCATCTCATGCAAAGAGGAAACTTCCCACACACATACCCATATATATATATATATATACATACTGTACACATACTCACACACACTGTACACATACAGTACACATACACACGCACACACACACACACACACATACAGTACACACACACACACACACACACACACACACACACACACACACACACACACACACACACACACACACACACACATATTGTACACATACAGTACACACACACATACATAATGTACACACACACACACACACACATATATATATATATATATATATATATACATACTGTACACATACACACACACTGTACACATACACACACATATACATACTGTACACATACAGTACACACACACATATACATACTGTACACATACAGTACACACACACATACATACTGTACACATACAGTACACATACACACATCTACATACAGTACACACACACACACACACACACACACATACTGTACACATACAGTGCACACCCACACATATACATACTGTACACATACAGCACACACGCGCACACACACACTGTACACATACACACACATACTGTACACACACACACACACACACACACACACACACACACACACACACACACACACACACACACACACACACACACACACACACACACACACACACACACACGTGGCGTAGGCTACTTATAGGGGGTGATTTCCCCTGACGTTGACGTCAAAGATGAATGAATGAGAACTCAGTGTGTTACGTTTCTGCAAGAGAGGGGAGGGGCTTCCACACACATTGAGCATGAGCATGAGTGCTGCAGCTGCACTGCACGCAGTCAGAGGTGAAGACGGAGGAGCCCGCTAATTATGACTGCTGTGTCTGGTCCGACCGAATTTTGAAAAGAACTTTACGTGGAATGGTGAGTTTGAAAACATCTATCTGTAGATATCTTTCTGTCAAAAATGTATTAGCTAAAAGACCTGCTCACAGCAAGTTAGCTTAGCGCTAAAGCTGCATGTGGTTTAGCTAACGTTACGCTGATCGTATGGTAACAAAACCGATTTAAAATGGCTTTTCATAAGGTTTCATATGAGTGATTCGTCACATTTATAACCGTAACTTAGCAAAATGTTCAAAGGAGCATGTCATTAAGGGGATATTAACAGAGTTTAGCTAACGTTGTGCAGAGGTTAGTTAATGTTGTACAGAGGTTAGTTAACGTTTTGCAGTGGTTAGTTAACGTTGTACAGAGGTTAGTTAACGTTCTGCAGAGGCTTAGCTAAAAGACCTGCTCACAACAAGTTAGCTTAGCGCTAAAACTGCACGTGGTTTAGCTAACGTTACTTAAAGGTGGGGTAGGTAAGGCTCGAGATCGCTAGAATTTGAAAATACATAACCGGAGAAAATCTGCCACTTCCTTATAGAGCCCCTCCTCCAACACACACGAACGCGCACGAGATAAGTTTGTGCCCCGATGGAAGGCTGACAGGCAGGTAGGCCATCCAGGGCCGGCTAAACGGATTGGTTGTACTCTTTACAGTATTACGGCTTCTACAGAGGAAATTTTTTTATGGATTTTTTGTCAAAGATATTCATTGCTATCGGGATGTTAAGAGCATTCCATGGAATATAACAAAAAGTGTATCTCGAGCCGGTTTCTGAAACTTACCTACCCCACCTTTAACGTCTGTTCATATGGTAACAAAACCGATTTAACAAGGCTTTTCATAAGGTTGCATATGAGTGATTTGTCACATTTATAACAGTAACTTAGCAAAATGTTCAAAAGAGCATGTCATTAAAGAGCCTGTGACACCATCCCAACAACTGTTGTGCAATGAAATATTGGGCTACTAGTAATCTCGAACCGTCAGTTTAAAAAAGAAAAAGCGATACCGTTTCGTTAAATATCAATAATTTCGAACATCGCGGGGAAATTCCTTCACTCATTTTGAAGTTTTGGGGGAAGCCGGAAGTGACGTCAATGCGGGAAAGCTTCGAGAGCCAAACACGGACAAAGTGTGTTGTCATGCGTAGAAATGGTGAATTACTGAGTTTAGGCACGTTAATAACGTTTTAATGAAGTTGACTACAGTATATTCATATTTGTCAGTGCTTTCATGTCGATCCGGCGACATAAACATAGATGATTGTGGTGAAGATGATGATTACATTAGGATTAAAGTGAGAGCTGCTGAATTTCCTCCCGTCGGATGTGATATAAAAACAAATCGATTATTTTTGTGGTTATAAACTCAAGTGGATGAAACTACATTTATTGGTGCTTTCATGTCAATTCGGCGAACATATGATACATTAAATGATGAGTGAGGATGATGATTAAAAATCGTTTGTTTGAGCCGGTCTGCATTTACTGATGAGAAAACAAACCGATGCTTTTTGTAGTTGTAGTACACCAACAACATGGATTAAACGTGTGTTTTTTTTTACCACAATGTTGGGGAAATTAATGGATAAAATGCACGGATTATTATTATTATTCCCACTCCGATCGGGACACTAGGTCCACCGTTTCCCCTCAGCGAGGCTCCCCCCGTTGACAGTTTACGTGGGCTGGGTGCAGTGGCGGACTGTGGGTGCAGTGGCGGACTGGCCATCGGGACGAATCCCGATGGGCCGGTACCGAAGTGTGCCGGTCGGATAAGTAACTAGCACATCCCCCATAGGCGGCGCGTGAGGCTCAGGTTTGAGAAGGCTAAATAACTTCTTTTACCTGACGCTGCCCGCCTCCGGCGTCTATAGAAAAGAGATCCACTCAGTGTGCGGAGTTTAAATCTCTCAAGTCATATTACAGGATAAAGGAAATACAGTTTAAACTGCCGTATGCAGAGAAGACGCCGACGTGTCGCACTTATCATTCATATTACATCATCAATCAGATCATCGATCATATAATATCATAATATATCATATATTTCCTTATCTGAGTCAGCTTCTCCAGCCTCATCTGGCCGTGCAACACTCACAGTGTCACAGACTGTATGCAGAAGTATTATTTAACACATTATGTTGACGAAACACTCGAGACAAATGTAATTAAAGTCAGATCCACTCGTGTCTTAGACGTGAACGCGCTCTCAGCTGGAGAGAGAAACCCTGGCTTGATTTACCGAGTTGATAACCAGCGTCGTAGGACCGCTTAGCGGTTTGTTACTCAAACATATCCAGGGTCTGTTGAACTGGCTTCGTAGTACAGGGCACAGGTGGCGAGCAGCGCTAATGTCAAAGACACAGACATTATACATTATATTTGTATTTTACATCCCCCGCTCCCCCCGTTGACAATTTACTAGCGGTACCGAAGTGGGCCGGTCGAGAGTCCCGGGATGATTTTTAGTCCCAGTCCCACTGGCTACATGACCATATGATCGCCCATATTGACGCACCTCATTCCTAAACTTCTAACAGATACAACATAAACCGATCCTTCAGCCTCATATGAGCTCTCAGGCACGTTCAACATTAACCTGTCATCGCTGTCTGAGCTTGCTGCTGTGTGCACCATCGTGCGTTTACATCTGACTGTATATATATATATAAAGGTTTACATGCAGATGCTGGGATCCTGGACGGTGCAGCTGGAGCGCTGTGCCCGCAATGACGTCACCCATCATTTGGCGGGACTTGAAGAATCCGCGAGAAGATCCAGAAAATTGTCAACATTGAAGGCAGATTAATGGTTATCAAAGTACAAATATCCAAAATCAGTTCAGTAACGGTTTTCAAGGGGACAATATGTACTCAAATTGATGGGTTTGGATGATGGGGGAAAACCGTGTCACAGGCTCTTTAAGGGGATATTAGCAGAGTTTAGCTAACGTTCTGCATAGGTTAGTTAACATTGTACAGAGGTTAGTTAACGTTGTGCAGTGGAGTTAATGTATTTTTTTCGTTTTCTTTTCTAGTTATCATTTGGTAATAAACCCAATTCAAAATGTGTCCTTTGGTTGCACGCCTGCCGGATTATCTTCCGCTCCGACGAGCTGCACCCCCTCATCCTGGCCCCGCGCGGGGCAGTACGGTGAGTGGGTGAGCCAGTGCTGTGAGGTGCGCCCCGAGGTGCTCTTCCTCACCCGCCACTTCATCTTCCACAACAACAACCATACCTGGGAGGGCCACTACTACCAGTACTCCGACCCCATCTGCCAAGACCCCACCTTCAGCATCTACGCCCGGGGGCGCTACAGCCGGGGGCTCTACTCCACCTGCGTGATGGGCGGGACAGAGTTCGTCTTCAAAGGTAACGGGTTAAACTGTTGACCCTGGTAGAATGGTCTCTTTTACTCCCTTTATTGTACATGTGAGGGTCTATGTATGTATGCTTTCTGTGTTTGACAATGTCACAAATACATCATATATACAAAAATAAACTAATGACAAAGATTCAGCTGAAAAAAAAACGGTTTATTTTCCTGTCCTACAGCTGTGGTAAAGAGTCAAATATACCAACAATTTCTTGTCATTCTAGCTGTGTAACTTGTTGTCATTTTACTCCCCAACAGACTACAGAGCAAACTGATATCCGGACCTTGGTGCTCAGAGAGCTTCCAATTATCCTTGGCGACAACCCCACAGACTTCTACAAAGCAGGCTCTGTAAGTAAAAAGCATCAGTATTTGTTAGTTCCTGTCCCTGGTATACCCTGTGAGCGTAGTTTTATACAATTACAGATTAAGATTGTTCCACTTATCACTAGTACGATTAGTTCTGGCCAATAAATATTGGTGAAATTGTTACAAACAAGACAAAACAAAAGCTGCTTATATAGTTTTAACTGTGTAGGTTCGTTTGCCACTTGTTTTTAAATGTGGCAGATCTTATAAAGTGTGCTGCTGGCTTAGACAAAGCAGCTCCTCCTCTAGCAGCTGTACCTGTAGTGATTCTAGAGCAGCAACAGTATAACGCCCCGTCTACACTACAGGCATCAAAAAATGCTTTCAACGCTTCGCCCATTCATTTGAATGGGGTGACGTAGAAGATTTTTAAATTTCGCCGAACTGCATTGTGGGGAGCATGTCATGGCATCGCGAGCATCTATCGGCATCAAAAGTTGAACAATGTTCAACTTTTGAGGCTCGATGCTTGGCATCAGCCAATCAAATCCCGTTTATGTAATTCCCGCCAGTACAAGCGCTAGCCAATCAAACCGCGTGTATGCTGATACCGCAGGTCTTGACTATTTTCCATATGTCATAAAATGGAGGATAAATTAATCATTGCCATGGCAAATGTCCCAGTCCTGTATGACTGTACTCTGTTCACCTACCGGGACCTAAACCGGAGGAACCAGGCATGGCGGGAGGTGGCAGAGACAGTTGGTGAAACTGGTAGGTGTTCAACTGTTTGGGGAGTTTATATCCAGTTTACTTCATTTTAACATTAAATGGACAGCTAGCAATGTAGCATAACATATAATATAATAATACTAAAATAATAATATAAGTATGAGCATAATATATAATCTTATATCTTAATATATTAATATAATAATAAAAAAATAATATAATAAGCATAATATATAATCTTATATCTTAATATAATAATATATTAATATACCTATAATGTATATATATATATATATGTATAATATACCAATATTACCCTTAACATATAATACATGCACAGCTATCAAGCATAGACAGTATATTTAGCCAGCATGGAATGTAGCATAAAAATAGCATTCATAAATGGAGGAATAATTTAGTAAATTCAAAAAATGTACTTTATTATTTATTAACTTTATTATTTCATTTCATTTTATTATAGGATGTGTGCAAAAAGAGATGGAAGACTCTGAGGGACAGGTTCCGCAAGGAGAAGAATATGGAGAAGGAGGCAATAAGAAGCGGGGCAGGGTCTGCAGGGGGGTACAAGCCCTGGCGTTTTATGGCAGTGATGGGGTTTTTAACCCCATTCATCATAGACCGTGAGACGTCCAGTAATGTCCCCCGGCAGACCCTGCCCCCATCCACCCTGGTGGCAGAGGAAGATAGCCAGGTAGAGAGTGAGCCAGCCAGCCAGTCAGCCAGCAGCCAGCCAGGTGGAGAATGCTGAGGTCCGGGGCAAAACACGGGAGAGGGAGATGTCCCCGTTCGAAAGAAGTCTGCTGTCAGCAATTACCCAGCAATTGCCCAGCCAACCCCACCAGTGGTGGAGGAGGATGAGGACTTGCAGTTTTTTAAGAGCCTCTTGCCCACCATGAGGCTGATGACAAGGGGACAGAGGGCAAGAGTCCGCCTCGGGATACACCAGCTAATTTTTGACGTGGACCAGGAAACATTTCTAATTTAATAAGTTTTTCACACATACTGATCCACATAACATTTTTTTACACTCATCACTCAT
>NW_027262298.1:0-34439 GCF_902827115.2 Pseudochaenichthys georgianus | reverse complement strand
AATAAAAAAGTAGTTCAAAATGTGCTCCACATGGGTCAATTACAGCATAAAAACCTCTTGTATGTATAAGGTAAAGTGTGTGTGTGTCTCAGGTTACTACACACACATCTCCACGCTGGCGGACGTGCAGGAGAACGTGATGGAGTATCTACACGTCCTCAGCCGACCAATGGTCATCAACCACGACCATGACATCATCTGGACCGAGGCCTACATGGACTCTGTGGTGAGAGCAGCCGGCCTATCGGAGAGCTCCGAGCAGCTCGTCGTTATTTCAAACATCTGATTCATGATTTAAGCATCTTAAAATCATTTCTGCATTTTCATTTTGGCTGTACTACTCCGTTTAGCATGGATGGATTTCTGGATGAGGCACAGGCACAAATGCTCATGAAACAAAATACAAAGAAAGGCAAAAGAGACACAAACGACTACAAAAACAGACAAAATGGCCAAAAAACAGCTGAAAAAAAGACCAAAACAGACTACCAAGATTAACATACGAAGATGTATGTAAACAGCAAAGCAACAAAAAGACTGGGAAACAAAGACACAAAAACAACGATCAAAACACTACAAATAGAAAAATAAAATAGAGCCGGATGCAATATGAGCACAAAAAGACTACAGCGACATTTTAAAAGTCAGCAAAGAAACTAAATACCACAGCATTTTTCAAAAGACAACAAAAGAAGATGACAAAGACTACAAACAAGGCTGTAAAAATGAGAAAAATGACAACAAAAACACTGCAACACTGGAAAATAGGACTAAAATAAGGCTAGAAAAGAAAGAAAGGACTACAAAAACACTAGAAAATGAAGAAAGGACTACAAAAAGACAAGAAAATGAAGAAAGGACTACAAAAAGACTAGAAAAGGAAGGAAGGACTAGAAAAAGACTAGAAAAGGAAGAAAGAACTAGAAAAAGACAACAAAAGGAAGAAAGGACTAGAAAAAGACTAGAAAAGGAAGAAAGGACTACACAAAGACTAGAAAAGGAAGAAAGGACTACAAAAAGACTAGAAAAGGAATAAAGGACCACAAAGAGACTAGTAAATGAATAAAAGACTACAAAAAGACTAGAAAAGGAATAAAGGACTACAAAAGACAACAAAAGGAAGAAAGGACTACAAAAAGAAAAGGAAGGAAGGACTACAAAAGACTAGAAAAGGAAGAAAGGACTACAAAAAGACAACAAAAGGAAGAAAGACTACAAAAAGTATGAAAAGGAAGAAAGCACTACAAAAAGACTAGAAAAGGAAGAAAGGACTACAAAAAGACTAGTAAATGAATAAAAGACTACAAAAGACTAGAAAAGGAAGAAAGGACTGCAAAAAGACTAGAAAAGGAAGAAAATACTACAAAAAGACAAGAAAATGAAGAAAGCACTACAAAAAGACTAGAAAAGGAAGAAAGGACTACACAAAGACTAGAAAAGGAAGAAAGGACTACAAAAAGACTAGTACATGAATAAAGGACTAAAAAAGACTAGTAAATGAAAAAATTACTACAAAAAGAAAAGAAAAGGAAGAAGGACTACAAAAAGACTGAAAGGACTACAAAAAGACTGAAAGGACTACAAAAAGACTGAAAAGACTACAAAAAGACTATAAAAGGAAGAAATTACTACAAAAAGACTAGAAAAGGAAGAAAGCACTACAAAAAGACTAGAAAAGGAAGAAAGGACTACAAAAAGACTAGAAAATGAAGAAAAGACTACAAAAAGACTATAAAAGGAAGAAAGGACTACAAAAAGACTAGAAAAGGAAGAAAGGACTACAAAAAGACTAGAAAAGGAAGAAAGGACTACAAAAAGACAAGAAAATGAAGAAAGCACTACAAAAAGACTAGAAAAGGAAGAAAGGACTACAAAAAGACAAGAAAAGGAAGAAAGCACTACAAAAAGACTAGAAAAGGAAGAAAGGACTACAAAAAGACTAGAAAATGAAGAAAGGACTACAAAAAGACAAGAAAAGGAAGAAAGGACTGCAAAAAGACTAGAAAAGGAAGAAAGGACTACAAAAAGACTAGAAAAGGAAGAAAGGACTACAAAAAGACTAGAAAAGGAAGAAAGGACTACAAAAATACTAAAAAATGAAGAAAGGACTACAAAAAGACTAGAAAAGAAAGAAAAGACTACAAAAATACTAAAAAATGAAGAAAGGACTACAAAAATACTAGAAAAGGACGAAAGGGCTACAAAAATAGCAGAACAAAAAAGAAAGCACTACAAAAAGACTGCAAAGAGAAAGAAACCTATGGCCTTCTGTCCCATAATTCATCCATGCCTTTATCTCCACATACTGTACATTCATCATCATCATCATCCTCATCATCATCGTCACTTCATCTTCATCTTTCTGCTTCCTCCCTGTGTTTCCGATCATTTTCCCATGATCCTCTTGGCCTCCATCTCTCCGGCAGCTTCCCAACACCATGGAGGTAAAAAAAGACGTAGAAGAAGAAGTTGTAGTTTTAGATTCAACATGTAGAACAGGACGGTTTTAACCAATCACAACAGAGCCAGCCAGCCAACCAATTAGAGCAGACTGGGCTCTGGTTTCAGACAGAGGGTGAAAAGAGGTGTTGCAGCACAGGCAGTATGAGAAAAATAAAGAGCTTTTTGAACATTAAAGCATGGAGACATGTAGAGACACTACATACTGATATACACCTGAACATCAGCAGGAGAGGACTCTTTAAAGTAGAGACACTACATACTGATATACACCTGAACATCAGCAGGAGAGGACTCTTTAAAGTAGAGACACTAGATACTGATATACACCTGAACATCAGCAGGAGAGGACTCTTTAAAGTAGAGACTCTACATACTGATATACACCTGAACATCAGCAGGAGAGGACTCTTTAAAGTAGAGACACTACATACTGATATACACCTGAACATCAGCAGGAGAGGACTCTTTAAAGTAGAGACTCTACATACTGATATACACCTGAACATCAGCAGGAGAGGACTCTTTAAAGTAGAGACACTACATACTGATATACACCTGAACATCAGCAGGAGAGGACTCTTTAAAGTAGAGACACTACATACTGATATACACCTGAACATCAGCAGGAGAGGACTCTTTAAAGTAGAGACTCTACATACTGATATACACCTGAACATCAGCAGGAGAGGACTCTTTAAAGTAGAGACACTACATACTGATATACACCTGAACATCAGCAGGAGAGGACTCTTTAAAGTAGAGACACTACATACTGATATACACCTGAACATCAGCAGGAGAGGACTCTTTAAAGTAGAGACACTACATACTAATATACACCTGAACATCAGCAGGAGAGGACTCTTTAAAGTAGAGACTCTACATACTGATATACACCTGAACATCAGCAGGAGAGGACTCTTTAAAGTACGTAGAATATGTCCTATTCATGTAAACGGTCAATATCAGGTAAGACAAAACGTTATTTTTAGTGTAAATGTAGACGTTGCCCAAAGACAGAGGTAAATACAGACAATAATCCTCTCTACACTTTTGTTGCTGTACTTTTACCATAAGGGTGTTTTTAATGTACAAAGAACCGCAGTTGTCCTACATCGCCCCCTGGTGTTTGGCCTTAGAGCTGCACTCTTTAAAGCTGCACAGACTGTCACAATAAACACAGCATTATATTAAAGTAAGAGAACTCTTAGCTAGTCCCAATACGGGGCCGTGTGCAGCGGTACAGCCGCAAAGAGACAACGAGAGGAGGAGACGAAGTGCAAGATATTATAAATAAGTTAACAGTAGAAACAATCATGTTTTACAAAGATCACATTAAAAAATAGGAATATTCAAAGGAAAATAGAGACTTTTAACATCTGATGAAAAAGGCATCAGTTCTTTCCACTGCTTCCACCATTTAAATGTAATTATTTATGTGTTTTATTGTTTTGTTTATTCACTGTGCGTTGTTTTGTCTCTCAGCTGTTCACCACTAAAGCTCAGAGTCTGCTGATGATGACGTCTGTGGCCATGCCCGTCTTCAGCAAGAAGAAGGAAACGGTCCGTGGAAGCTCTTTTTTATCCTTCTGATAATGATCATTTAAACTTTTAAAAACTGCACACTTAAGGTAAATGAGAAAAGCAAGAGGCTTTTATCCAGAAGGTTTACCCAGTCATTATGAACTCATCTAACAGAAAACAAAGATCGGAACGGGTGCAAAACAACACATTCATTCGTGGAATATTTGGAAAAAATATATATATATATATATATAATATATAAGAAAGATATTTTGATTTGATTTGATTTATTTTGAAAAACAATAATACAAAACATAATAATAATTATGAAACAAGAGAATTATGATACTTTACAAACTTAAATAAAATTGATAAAGAAAAATATGATTGACTTTCAATTTATATATAAACAATTATATCATATTATAAATAATTGTATTATATTATACATAGACAAATATAATACTGTATGAAGCGTGAACAGTAAATTAATGTTTGTTTGGGGCCTTTTGGGTTTTGTTAAAAAACTCTCACTCGTCACCGGCTGAGCTTCAATATCAGGATCCATGTAATTATTATCCTCTCAAGAATGGAAGTCAAAACAAAAAAAGAGAATTTGTTGAATTTTTCTCAAAATTCTGACTTTTTCAAAAAATCTCAAAATTCTGACTTTCTTTCTTTTTTCCCTTTTTTTTAATTCTGACTTTTTCTCAAAAATCTGAACTTTTCAAAAATCTAAAGATTCGGACTTTTTCTCAAAAATCTGTATTTTTCTATAAAAAATGCAAAATTCTGTCTTTTTAAAAAAATCTCAAAATGTGGACTTTTTTTATACTCTGACTTTCTTTCAAAATGCTGACTTTTTTTTTTAGATTCTGAGGTTTTAAAAAAAACTCTGAATTGTCTCTTAAAATCCTGACTTTTTCTCCAAATTCTAAAAATTCGGACTTTTTCTCAAAAATCTGTATTTTTCTATAAAAAATGCAAAATTCTGTCTTTTTAAAAAAATCTCAAAATGTGGACTTTTTTTATACTCTGACTTTCTTTCAAAATGCTGACTTTTTTTTTTAGATTCTGAGGTTTTAAAAAAAACTCTGAATTGTCTCTTAAAATCCTGACTTTTTCTCCAAATTCTAAAAATTCGGACTTTTTCTCAAAAATCTGTATTTTTCTATAAAGAAAATGCAAAATTCAGACTTTTTAAAAAAAAATCGCAAAATTCTGACTTTTTCTCCAAATCATTTTTTTTAAATGAGCATGCTTGATGTCTCTCTCCACAGAGGCTGAGTCATCATGTTAATCACAGAGCTATCATCTGCCTCAAGCAGTCCTGATGCTCTTCCAGGTCATCACACATCCTGTCATGTTCACAGCTGCAGTTGGGACACCTTAGTTAGCATGCTGCTCTCAGGTTGAAGGAGGACACTCAGGATTCTCCTACAGGTTTATCTAACACACATCTGATAGCACAGTAAATAAAGAGTGTGTTGTTGTTGTTGTTGTGTGTGCAGCTGTCTCACGGCATCCTGCTGGGCGTGGTCGGCACAGACATCCCTCTGATGGAGGTGATGAGGCTCGCCCCCAGATACATGGTGAGATCACTTCTTACTCCGCTTCCTGTTGTTATCCACACCTAGGGATCACTTTTCACAATAAAAGCCGACAGAATCACCTCTATTTCAAAATAAAAGCTGAAAACATGCCTTTTGTTACGTCCATTTCACAATAAAGCGTTCCTTAGGAAACCGTCCATTTCATAATAAAAGCTTAAAACATGTCTTTAACTTTCTTCCATCTCACAATAGAACGTACTGCTTACTTTCATTTCACAATAAAAGCTTGCACCATTCATTTAGCTTCCGACCCTTTCACAATAAAGGTCAAGGACATTAACATTTACTGAGCATCCTTATATCCTTCCTCTTCCTCAGCTGGGTCCTCACGGCTACGCCTTCCTCATCACCAACAACGGCTACATCCTGGCTCACCCTGACCTCCGACCTCTGGTGAGTTAAACACGACCTCTGATTTAAGAAAGTATTTTAAGCTGATTTTCTGAAGGGTTATTGACGTGTATAGTTTTCCTAAAGACGGTAATAAATGTCTCTGTCCGCAGTATAAAGACGGGAAGAAGCTGAAGCCGAAGCCCAACTACAACAGTGTGGACATGTCCGAGGTGGAGTGGGAGGACACAGAGGAGACGGTGAACACCAGCACAATACAAATATATAACTATGTTGGAATGAAACCCTTCAGGTAGTCGTGTTTTACTCTGAAGGCCGGACACGCCAAGCCCAGTGGGGCCGTCGGTGGGCGTCAGGCCGACGATGAGCGTCGACACGCCCTACTCAGATCGGTGTGCCCCGCACCGTCGTGTCTTTTCAGACGGGCCGACACCTTTTCGGCCGAAAACCCGCCGTCTCCACATGTCAAATCGGTTGGCAGTCGGCCGAAGGCAGTCGGCTAAAGAAATCCCTCTGATTGGCTGTGCAGCTAGCGAATGAGAAGCGAAACGGAAGTGAGGGACCCAAAGAAACTATTAAGAAGGCGAATGTGAGATTCCATTTTCCTCCAGCTCTCGGCAGGTTCGGGAAAGCCCGTGAGCTTCTCGCTGTAGAGGGACATGGAACGTTGTTTCTTTCTCTTTGTCTGTTCTTCTTCTCTCGGTTATCACGCAGTCTGTCTTCCGGTTTTTGCCTCTTTTGAATGACGAATACACACTACCGCCGCCTGCTGGTAAGGAGAGGTATTGCCACTCACGCATGCGCAGTTCGTACGTGCTTCTTGGCCGTCGGCTGAAGTCTTTGCGGTGGGTTCCAGTGCGACACATGGCCGAGACGCAACAGTCGGGGTCCGCCTGTGTCCTTAAGTCGTAAGGGCCGTAAGAGGAGGGAACGGGACGGCATATTAAAGCCAGAAAAAAGAAATATCCAGGCGCTCAGGGAAGGGGAGTATGTGAGAGATAAAGTGAGATAAAAAATACAAATTCACGAGGAAAAAACTCGGATATTTTTTCGTAGATTAAAGAAGATTAATTCCAATAAAAAAACTCGTGAAAAAACATAAACTTAAAAAGGGTTAATTCATAAAAAAGATTATGAATTGGTTGGAATTGTTCGCACATGTCAAAATATGCATTTGCAGAAAAACACTGTCGCGAAACGGCGTGTTTTTACGAGACTCAGACGGCAACGTACGAAAATAAATGGCAGGGCAAACGTTAAATATTCTCTGAGATAAAAAAGTATTAATTGTTTTTTGCAAAGTGGTTTCTTAAACAAACATAAATAGTACTTTAGTGAGTGTTACGACTTGTGAACTCACAAAATCTATTTCAGAAGTTTCAGTTCTTTCTCTGGATATTACCACCTCCCCTTCATCTGTACTTTTAAAAAAGAAATGTACCCAAAATGTCCCTTATTTGTTATTTTAGATCTGACTTTGTGTGTCCCCTTGTTCTGCAGCTGAGGACGGCGATGGTGAGAGGAGAGACGGGCAGCATGCGGCTGAGCGTCAGAGCCTCCGTGGACAAAGCGGTGAGGAAAGAATTCTCTGCTTTTAGGAGACAGTTCATTCTAGTTCATCTCTTATGAAATACTTTTACTTTAATATATCCTGTTTGTATAAATAACCATTCTATCTTTTTAGAAAAATGTATTTTTATTACATTTATTTCTTTGATTGATATTTACTAATTAATTAAGGAAATATTATTATCTTAATAATAATAAATTTATTTCGTGAGCGCTTTTACAGGAGCTCAAAGTCGCTTTACAGAGATAGTGAAAAGAGAAGAACAACTAATACATATAGTTAAAGTAACATTAAAATCAAGCCATGCAACAACAAAGATTGAAGAGGTGGGTTTTATTTATAATTATATATATATTTATTTATTATTATTATTATTATTATTTAATTTTAACCTACATTTTTACCTTACCTCTTTTATTTTTTATTATATTCTTAAATTGTGTAACCGACCGTCACGTTAACAATTTCCCCCTGAGATGAATAAAGTATTTTCATTCTGATTCTATCTTAATTCAAAGACAGTATATTTATGAATTTAATTAGTAATATAGTTAAATTCCATCGCCGCTCATTAATACATCATTTAGACCAGGGGTGTCAAACTCAATTTCATCGCGGGCCACATCAGCATTATGGTTGCACTCAAAGGGCCGGTTGTAACTTTAAGACTATATAAAAAGACATATATAAATATTGAATATATATAAAATAATGTGTTATATTACATAGTTGCCTCTGCATTGGATTATTATCAGATAGGGTAATAACTTCATAATTAACTACATCTGAAAGCAGAAGTCTAGGGCGAATAATTGCAAGTCTCTTCAGTGAGAATATCACAAAATGATTTAAAAAGAAAAGCCACATTCTGGAAAAACAAAAAAAGTAACATTTTGAAAACAAAATCTATTTATGAGAAAAAAAGGCATATTTTGCCAAAAGTCAAATTTGAGATGCATTGTGGGACATGTAGTGTATGGGCAACGTGCTTCTGTAAAGTAGCATGTACACATATTATATTCTTTGCAAGCTCTTGTGGGGCCACAGAAAATGAAGTCGCGGGCCAGATTTGGCCCCCGGGCCTTGAGTTTGACCTGATTTAGACTTTATAGTTTATTAAATGATATGAGCGCACCTGCAGTTCCCCTCCAGGTCAATAGGTGGCGGTAATGCTTTGTTAATGATTCTGCTTATTTCCTGATTGGTCTTCATGTGATGAGAAGCAGTTATTATAAACACCACTGATTTATGTTTTAAACAATGTCTCTTACATCACACCAGAGGGAGAAGCTAACAGAGGCTAACATTAGCATCATGACTTTAATAAAATACACACTAGAGGGAGAAGCTAACAGAGGCTAACATTAGCATCATGACTTTAATAAAATACACACCAGAGGGAGAAGCTAACAGAGGCTAACATTAGCATCATGACTTTAATAAAATACACACCAGAGGGAGAAGCTAACAGAGGCTAACATTAGCATCATGACTTTAATAAAATACACACCAGAGGGAGAAGCTAACAGAGGCTAACATTAGCATCATGACTTTAATAAAATGCTAAAAGACAGATGCAGATCCTGCTGTATACTTATGTTATATGTATTATATTATGATCATACTTTCCTCCTCGTCCAACAGAAACGTCCTCTGTACCTCGTCAACGATTACTTCTACACAAACATCGATGAAACTCCTTTCAGGTGAATCTGCTGTTGGAGCTTGTGTTGAGTTTAATGATCGATACCTGAACCTGCTCATTTCAAGGATGTTTCAAAGTGTGGTTGTATATCAGGTACTTCTCATATGTACAGTAGATATTTGGAGTACCAGCAGGAAGCTGATCAATGAACTGCTGTGGATGTATTTTAAAATCTATATCAGTTTCATTATATGATATAATAAGAATATTGTCACAGTTATACCTTTCTATCAGACAACCTTTTCTCACTTTTCTTAAGTACAATATCTGAGTACTTCTACTTTTACTTAAGCACAAGATCTGGGTACTTCTACTTTTACTCAAGAACAAGATCTGAGTACTTCTACTTTTACTCAAGTACAAGATCTGAGTACTTCTACTTTTACTTAAGCACAAGATCTGAGTACTTCTATTTTTACTCAAGCACAAGATCTGAGTACTTCTACTTTTACTCGAGTACAAGATCTGAGTACTTCTACTTTTACTCAAGAACAAGATCTGAGTACTTCTACTTTTACTCGAGTACAAGATCTGAGTACTTCTACTTTTACTCAAGAACAAGATCTGAGTACTTCTACTTTTACTCAAGTACAAGATCTGAGTACTTCTACTTTTACTCAAGTACAAGATCTGAGTACTTCTACTTTTACTCAAATACAAGATCTGAGTACTTCTACTTTACTCAAGTACAAGACCTGTGTACTTCTACTTTTACTCGAGTACAAGATCTGAGTACTTCTACTTTACTCAAGTACAAGATCTGAGTACTTCTACTTTACTCAAGTACAAGACCTGAGTACTTCTACTTTTAATCGAGTACAAGATCTGAGTACTTCTACTTTACTCAAGTACAAGATCTGAGTCCTTCTACTTTTACTCAAGCACAAGATCTGTGTACTTCTACTTTTACTCAAGCACAAGATCTGAGTACTTCTACTTTTACTCGAGTACAAGATCGGAGTACTTCTACTCTTACTCGAGTACATGATCTGAGTACTTCTACTTTTACTCGAGTACAAGATCTGAGTACTTCTACTTTTACTCGAGTACAAGATCTGAGTACTTCTACTTTTACTCGAGTACAAGATCTGAGTACTTCTACTTTTACTCGAGTTCATGATCTGAGTACTTCTACTTTTACTCAAGAACAAGATCTGAGTACTTCTACTTTTACTCGAGTTCATGATCTGAGTACTTCTACTTTTACTCAAGTACAAGACCTGAGTACTTCTACTTTTACTCAAGAACAAGATCTGAGTACTTCTACTTTTACTCGAGTACAAGATCTGAGTACTTCTACTTTTACTCAAGAACAAGATCGGAGTACTTCTACTTTTACTCAAGTACAATATCTGAGTACTTCTACTTTTACTCGAGTACATGATCTGAGTACTTCTACTTTTACTCGAGTACATGATCTGAGTAAGTTTTACTTGTCCACAGTGACCATTGCATGTATAAAAATATGTGTAATGTGTATCTGTAAAGCGCTTTGAGCACTGGAAAAGCACTATAATAAATGTAAGGAATTATTATTATTATTACTCAAGTACAAGATCTGAGTACTTCTACTTTTACTCAAGCACAAGATCTGAGTACTTTTCCTCGAGTACAAGATCTGTGTACTTCTACTTTTCCTCGAGTACAAGATCTGTGTACTTCTACTTTTACTCGAGTGCAAGATCTGTGTACTTCTACTTTTACTCGAGTACAAGATCTGTGTACTTCTACTTTTACTCGAGTACAAGATCTGTGTACTTCTACTTTTACTCGAGTACAAGATCTGTGTACTTCTACTTTTACTCGAGTACAAGACCTGAGTACTTCTACTTTTACTCGAGTACAGGATCTGTGTACTTCTACTTTTACTCGAGTACAAGATCTGAGTACTTCTACTTTTACTCAAGCACAAGACCTGAGTACTTCTACTTTTACTCGAGTACAAGATCTGTGTACTTCTACTTTTACTCGAGTATAAGATCTGTGTACATACACTCACTTGCACATGTGTGACTTCGCCACTAGATGGCGTCGTTCTCTCACAATTAAAATGTAGACGTTTCTTTGTCTCTGCAGTTTCTCCATGGTGCTGACGGGAGGTAACGGGAAGCTGATGTATTTTGGAAATGTGTCTGTGGAGGAAGGTAGGAAAACACACACACACACACACACACACACACGCTATTTTACCCATTTGTAGCCTGGCACTAAAGCTTATTTAATGGCAAATAACAACGCGGTAGATTTTGTGAATAACAATCAACTATTGTTTATATAGTTTAAACATGTATATTTTCTACTCTCTTGTTTATTTCTAGTCTTTTTAATTGTTATTGTGCAATGCCTTGTCTTTTTATGCTGCTGCAACACCAACATTTCCCAAGTTGGGGTCAATAAAGTACTTCTTATCTTATCTTAAATAGCCCAATATCACAAACACACATGAATAGTCTCAGTCTTACGACATACCTCATGTTGGAAAAATGTTTGACGATAAAGTTTAAACCTTTGAATCTGAGTAGAAACCGGATGAAATTCATGACTTTTCCTTTCATGCATTTAAAAAATAACTTCCTACCCAGAGGATGTACATCACATGTCCTCTAAAGGAAGTCAGTATTAAAATATAACTGACGTATTGTTTGTGTTTTTCTCTGCAGGACTGCACGACCTGACCTCCCCCGACCTCAGCATCGCCTCCGAGTGGTACGTCTGAAACTCATGATTACTACAGGACGTTATTTAATTATTATTAAATGCATTATTAAAACAAATCTAAATAAATACAAAATTAATAATAATATCTACATTTTATTCTAGAATCTATAAATGCATTATTTTAACTTTTGTATAATTGTATTTTTTTAACAGGATGAGTGAGGGTATAATTACATTACACTATTACAAGATTTCATGACACCAATAAATTAATTGCCAACCAAATGTTACTTAAATGAGATAGTACCAATTAATACTTCATCCCCACTCGTTTTTCAAAACAAAGAAACACTGAAAGCCCAAAATAAACATCAACAAAACTTTGTGTACATTGAATTATAAATGCATTAATTTAACTTATTACGGTACATGGTTTAGTGGTTCCCAAACTCTTTCTGTCAGTCAGTAAAAAAAAAAGTCGGGCCACCCCAACACAAATAGTCAGGCTCAGTGGCGGCGCCAGAGACTTCTTTTGGGGGTGCTGTGGGGCTGCTTGACGTTTCATAGAGGGTGCTCAGACATTTAGGGTTTCCCATTGATGTCCCGGGCGCTACAGAGGAATGTTCTACTGCAACAATCCCCACGCAGATACAGTGTGACTGTTACAACGAAGGCTCGATAATCAGCTCGCGGCATATAGGTGTAAGCAGGGGTAAAGTGCTGTTTTTACAGGTGGTGTGTGGACCTCACATCGGGGGGTCCGGGGGCATGCTCCCCCGGGAAGACTTTTAAATATTGAAGTTAAAGCATCAATCTGGTGCACTTTGAGAGCAACATGAGAGATCTATGGATACCTCTCTCAACACCAGATGAAACAGAAACAGATTTACTTTTTCTTTATGGATATTTTACAAATCACCCTTTTAAACTTTATTCTTGTTTTAATGTCATATAGTATTTCATACCTGTTTTTCATTTATTCTCTTATTTTTTTATATCTATAATGATCATATAAATGTGTGCCTCGGAAATAATTGTTTACATTAATGGTGACCAAAGCGTTTGAGACCCACTGAGATAACACTGAGAGAGTCCTTTAGCTCACGGAGCCTCTCAGTCTGACTGGAGAGGACTCTCCTCCACTATGTTGTTGAAACAACTCCTTATATCCGTTAGCGTAGCTCGCTAGCACCAGAAGCTAACAACAACGATCTCCGGTACCGGTGCGCTCTCTCTCGCGCACACAAAATGGCTCGTTCCACACACACACACACACACACACACACACACACACAGAGCCGAGCTTTAATGAAACACAGAGACCCGGACGTAATAGTACTGCATCATATTATTGTCGAATCAATAATTTTTCAAATTATGATTTTTTTTTTTTTTTTAATCTTTTTTTTTTGTTGTAATAACCATTTTTCCTTCTGGTCTCTCGCTGTCATACCAGTGGTCGCCCCACACGTTGGGAACCACTGGTTGAATACTCTATTCTGATTGGTCAATTCAGAACACGTGACACGTTGTTAATCAATCAATCAATCAATGTTTATTTATAGCCCAATATCACAAATGTTACATTTGTCTCAGTGGTCTTCAGTGTGTACAGAATATCAGTATGACAATACGACACCCTCTGTCCTTAGACCCTCTGTCCTCAGACCCTCTGTCCTCAGACCCTCTGTCCTCAGACCCTCTGTCCTTAGACCCTCTGTCCTCAGACCCTCTGTCCTCAGACCCTCTGTCCTCAGACCCTCTGTCCTTAGACCTTCTGTCCTTAGACCCTCTGTCCTTAGACCCTCACATCGTACAAGGAAAAACTTCCGAAGAAAACCCAGTTTAAGGGAAAATGGGAGAAACCTCAGGAGAGCAGCAGAGGAGGGATCCCTCTCCCAGGACGGACAGACTGCAATAGATGCCGTGTGGAAATTGAAAAGATAATACATTTACAACATAGGTAGTCCAGTACAGAAGAACAGAAGAAGCTGAAACTCTCAGATGTAGTCACTGTGGGGGAATTCAGGTCCCTCTTAGAGGACAGAGAACACGACACCATTGGTCGATGTGAGTGCTCGTATATCCTGAAATCGTTTTAAATGTTGCCAGTTTTTGAATGATTTTAATAGTTTCTTTTACTTCGCATATTGACTGGCTAAAGTGCCATTTTATTTGTGTTTTACAGCTGTATTTGTCTGCCTGTCAAGTCTGTGTTGTATCTGTTGTAACTTCGTACATGCTGCCCCTCTTGGCCAGGTCGCTCTTGGAAAAGAGATTTTAATCTCAATGAGTCTTTTACCTGGTTAAATAAAGGATATATTGTGACAGACAGGTCGCTGTCAAGGACGTATTGACCGAAGTCCGGTCGATTGAACTGTATACAGTTTGGCCGACAAGACAAGAAAACAGCGGAGAAGTAACGGGGCAGAAACCCTCCTTTTTGCGCAGCGGTCCAGACATAGACATCAAACGGCGACACATATTCAGTGTGCAGTTACTTTGGCATTAGGGCGGGGATATCTAGATACTTTCCAAGGTTTGACATAATGAATTGAGCTACTTTTAAAGCAAGCAGCGATGTTTTCAAATCTGTAATCAAAGAGGTCCTCAAAAACGCTATCGAAGCCGTTCCTGATGTTGCTATGTAGTTCAAACGGTAACAACGGACTACTTTTCTTAGCGGATGCATGTCAATTTAAATCAATACAAAAAAAATCGAAATCTATAAAAAGCATTTCAGTTAATATTGGGAGTCATGTCGTTACTTTGTTGAGAATGTGGCCGTGTACTAAGCGGGATAAAGTGCAGCGACGCGGTCATTATGAAGAACACCCTTCAGGCTGATCAGGAGCCCGACGCGTAATGACCGGCTCGCTGCACATTATCCCTTACCTAACTTATTCCACCCATATAACTTTATATATAGCTTTCAAAAATGTTCCGCTGCATAAAAATGATGTCTTAACAAATTAATCACAAAGCAAATTTAGTCTACAAATATTTTCCTTTTTTATTCGTTACTTACAAAATCAAAATATTCCATTAATAATTTCAGAATTAATTACATCTAAATAATCTACCATTTATTATAGAAACTATAAACTTAAAAAAAGTTAATAAATGCATTATTTACTATTTTTATATATACTGATACTAATAGACACAAACGTGGTTAAAATCAATTATTACATGCTTTAACTTAAAGGGGACCTATCATGCGAAATGCACTTTGTGATGTCTTTTCTACATCAACATGTGTCCCCGGTCTGTCCCCGATGTGTCCCCGGTGTGTCCCCGGTGTGTCCCCGGTGTGTCCCCGGTGTGTCGGGGAACTCACGGAGCGTCAGGAAATAACCCTCTCTCTTTTCCTCCGTACCCACATCTCTAAAGACGGGGAACAACGGAGCTGATCCAAATTTGCGTCCGATATGACGTGACATCTGAAATGTGGACCCACGGGCCAATCAGAAACGTTGCCATCAGAAACAATGCCCGACTGTTTTGGACGTAATGTGGTCGGTGTTTACATTAGCATGCTAACACTCAGAGCTAACCTGTGCTGGAGAGCATGTGTGTGAAGAAGCAGGAAGTAGAAAGGAACTCACCTCGTGGTGTAACCGGCAAGAGAGAAAGCCTTTGAGCTCCATGCTGTTTCAGAGCCTTGATGATCCATGATATGGAGTTTCATCACGGCAGCATTTAGTTTAGACGGTAGCTGCCGGGTCCCGCATGAGCTCCGCCCCCTCCTCTTTAAAGCTTTATATATAGCTTTTAATATTTTAGTGCTGCATAAAAATGATGTCTAAACAAATTAATCACAAAACAAATGTAGTCTACAAATATTTTCCTTTTTTATTCGTTACTTACAAAATCAAAATAATCTATTTATAATTTCAGACATTATCACATTTAAATAATCTACAATTTATTGTAGAATTGATAAATGCATTATTTTAACTAATAGCCCCAAATAACCATAAAGAAACCTTGTTAAATATATTGTAACATCTACAAGAGAATGCGCACGATAGTCAAACATCCGAGCTGAAAAAAACTTGGTTGAAATCAATTATTAATTTAATTTCAATTATTTGACCAAAATCAAGTACAAAACAAATGTTGTGATGTCATAACGATGTTTTGGCTTGAGTAACCATTAGCCAATCAGCAACAAGCTAACTCCCACCCCCCTTATTTTCATCTAAAGTAACAGCCAGAGAATCAGCACTTTGGAAACAGGGCTGAAACAGAGGGGATTATGGGTAATGCTGCAATGATCTGTTTGGTGTTTCAGCCAATCAGAGACAGGCTCTGGATATATCTGGACACTGTGATAGGAGACCTTTAATATATGTAATGATTCCTCTCCTCTCAGGACGTACTGTGTGACGGACATCGACCCGAGCTACATGAAGTTCTCTCAGCTTCAGGCGGCCATCCGGTACCTTCTGGGGCTCGAGCCGGATATGGAGTGTACGAAACTCTCAGTGCAATCATTTCTCTCCTTCCCATGAGTTACATGTTTATCATATTGCTGTTGTGTTACCTGTGCAGGTGACGAGTTGTTGCTGCAGCACGTTCTGTTCGACGCGGTGGTGACGGCGCCGATGGAAGCGTACTGGAACGCTCTGATGCTCAACGACAAGTGAGACTTTATTTTATTAACAGGGAGGGCAAAAGTACACACATCCTTTACTCAAGTAGAAGTACAGATACTCGTGTTTAAAAATACTTTGGTAAAAGTAGAAGTACTGACTAAAGTTCTTTACTCAAGTAAAAGTAAAGAAGTATGGGCTTCGAGAATGTACTTAAGTAAAAAGTACCCATAACTAACTGTTTTAAAGAGTACCTGACTCCCCCTTTGAACTCTGTGATCTTCAGGGTGGAGCCGGGCGTGGAGACGGCGTTCCTCGGGACTCGCTCCGGCCTTTTGAGGCTCACAAGATACGCCGGAGTGGAGAGCAGGGTGGCAAAGTAAGACCCGTTAGAAAATATATCTGACATTTACTGTGGTGTACCATTTAACTTTCACTCAGAGGTTTCGGTGTTGGACCCTGAAGGCAGCATCTCCCTGGTCCAACGTTTAGTTCAGCAGGATAATCTCCACATGTTAACACCACTTTATTGTTTCTGAAGTAAAAAGCTAATGTTGGGCTATAAAGGAACTACAGCACGGTCACATGACTTCATGTCTCCACCGCTAAGCTAAAGGAGGCTAATGTTGGGCTATAAAGGAACTACAGCACGGTCACATGACTTCACGTCACCACCGCTAAGCTAAAGGTGGCTAATGTTGGGCTATAAAGGAACTACAGCACGGTCACATGACTTCACGTCACCTCCGCTAAGCTAAAGGTGGCTAATGTTGGGCTATAAAGGAACTACAGCACGGTCACATGACTTCACGTCACCACCGCTAAGCTAAAGGTGGCTAATGTTGGGCTATAAGGAACTACAGCACGGTCACATGACTTCACGTCACCACAGCTAAGCTAAAGGAGGCTAATGTTGGGCTATAAAGGAACTACAGCACGGTCACATGACTTCACGTCACCACCGCTAAGCTAAAGGCGGCTAATGTTGGGCTATAAAGGAACTACAGCACGGTCACATGACTTCACGTCACCACCGCTAAGCTAAAGGAGGCTAATGTTGGGCTATAAAGGAACTACAGCACGGTCACATGACTTCACGTCACCACAGCTAAGCTAAAGGAGGCTAATGTTGGGCTATAAAGGAACTACAGCACGGTCACATGACTTCACGTCACCACCGCTAAGCTAAAGGCGGCTAATGTTGGGCTATAAAGGAACTACAGCACGGTCACATGACTTCACGTCACCACCGCTAAGCTAAAGGTGGCTAATGTTGGGCTATAAAGGAACTAAAGCACGGTCACATGACTTCACGTCACCACCGCTAAGCTAAAGGTGGCTAATGTTGGGCTATAAAGGAACTACAGCACGGTCACATGACTTCACGTCACCACCGCTAAGCTAAAGGTGGCTAATGTTGGGCTATAAAGGAACTACAGCACGGTCACATGACTTCACGTCACCACCGCTAAGCTAAAGGCGGCTAATGTTGGGCTATAAAGGAACTACAGCGCGGTCACATGACTTCACGTAACCACCGCTAAGCTAAAGGTGGCTAATGTTGGGCTATAAAGGAACTACAGCACGGTCACATGACTTCACGTCACCACCGCTAAGCTAAAGGTGGCTAATGTTGGGCTATAAAGGAACTACAGCACGGTCACATGACTTCATGTCTCCACCGCTAAGCTAAAGGAGGCTAATGTTGGGCTATAAAGGAACTACAGCACGGTCACATGACTTCACGTCACCACCGCTAAGCTAAAGGTGGCTAATGTTGGGCTATAAAGGAACTACAGCACGGTCACAGGACCTTGAAGTTAATTTTAATTCAGACTGGAGCTACGTATTTACTTAGACACACCACATGCTTGTATCCTTCTGTCACTTACCAGACCAGGACTATTGATTGTGTCTTTGTGTATGTTTTCTGAACTCCCCCTGACAGGAAGTTTCTGACGGCAGCTGATAAAGCCAACCTGTTCACCATGGATCACTTCCCGCTGTGGTACCGGCTCGCCGTGGAAAACGCTCCCGGAAGCTTCTACTATTACCCAGTCAACGACAAAGGTGCACCATCTCATAATCAGCAGTGGAAGAAGTATTCAGATACTTTACTTCAGTGATAGTACCAATACATTACTGTCAAAATGAAATGGACCAATCTGCACAATGACTACTTTTACTTTTGTTACTTTAACTATATTTTGATGAGAATACTTTTCTACTTTTATTTGAGTAACATTTTGAATGCAGGACTTTTACTGGAATAGAGTATTCCTACACTCTGGTACTTCTACTTTTACTCAAGAACAAGATCTGAGTACTTCTACTTTTACTCAAGTACATGATCTGAATACTTCTACTTTTACTCAAGTACAAGATCTGAGTACTTCTACTTTTACTCAAGTACATGATCTGAGTACTTCTACTTTTACTCAAGTACAAGATCAGAGTACTTCTACTTTTACTCAAGTACATGATCTGAGTACTTCTACTTTTTCTCAAGTACAAGATCTGAGTACTTCTACTTTGACTAAGTACTAGATCTGAGTACTTCTACTTTTACTCAAGTACAAGATCTGAGTACTTCTACTTTTACTCAAGTACAAGATCTGAGTACTTCTACTTTTACTCAAGTACAATATCTGACTACTTCTACTTTTACTCAAGTACTAGATCTGAGTACTTCTACTTTTACTCAAGTACAAGATCTGAGTACTTCTATTTTTACTCAAGTACAAGATCTGAGTACTTCTACTTTTACTCAAGTACAATATCTGAGTACTTCTACTTTTACTCAAGTGCTAGATCTGAATACTTATACTTTTACTCAGGTACTAGATCTGAGTACTTCTACTTTTACTCAAGTACAAGATCTGAGTACTTATACTTTTACTCAAGTGCAAGATCTGAATACTTATACTTTTACTCAAGTACTAGATCTGAGTACTTCTACTTTTACTCAAGTACAAGATCTGAGTACTTATACTTTTACTCAAGTGCAAGATCTGAGTACTTATACTTTTACTCAAGTACAACATCTGAGTACTTATACTTTTACTCAAGTACAACATCTGAGTACTTGTACTTTTACTCAAGTACAAGATCTAAGTACTTCTACTTTTACTCAAGTACAAGATCTAAGTACTTCTACTTTTACTCAAGTACAAGATCTGAGTACTTCTACAATTTACTCAAGTACAAGATCTGAGTACTTCTACTTTCACTCAAGTACAATATCTGAGTACTTCTACTTTTACTCAAGTACATGATCTGAATACTTCTCCCACCTCTCTTCTTCATGTCATACAGAGTTAGTCCACTAGTTTCACTTTGTAGAGAAGAAGTAGCGAAAGCTGTTATACTTGGAGTGCATGAGAAGTATAAAGCAGCATTACATGGAAATAGTCAAGTATCTCAAACATGTTACTTAAGTACTTGATCAAATGTACTTAGTTAATTCCCACCTCTGCTCATTATATACTCAGGAGTGAAATACGTGATCGCGGTGACGTCAGCGACCATTTCCTCCGAAGGGAAGACGGCCATAGCTGCAGGTACGTCTCTATTTAATCATTATGTTAACGCTGTGAGGTGTATCTTGTTCGTGGGGTGTCATGGAAACACAGAAGCCCTGAGGGGCAAGTGAGAGGTTTGTGTGTGTCCTGGGTATCAGTTAGGTGTACGTAAACTAGAAAGCTGGAAATCAAAATCCAGCGTCCTTATCAACAGCAGCCTGGCAACCGGTTGCATTCAGGTTATTATGAAGCGTCACTGATGTGTGATCCGGTTACTGAAGGCTGTCCTCCACAGAGTCTGTATTAATAGTTGATGGACCAGCAGGGTCCGGAGAGAAGTCCTTGATTAAGTGATCTGAGTCTCAGGGGGCTCGTCCCTCGTTGGGAGGTTGGAGTCTGTCAGGTCCTCAAGGGTTTCTAAGGACCTGAGAAGAATAGAGAACACAGGGTTGTTGGAGCGAAACTCCGTCTGGAGGGAACACACACGAGAGGAAGGGAAACCCTAACAAGCAGAAGAGGCGCTCTCTAAACCGAAATATGGCTGATGTCTGGAAACACATTTTCATGACAGGATGTTGTTGAAATGATCGGGTTGTTTCGCTCACGGTACGTCCACACAGCAGCTTTACGGTACGTCCACACCGCAGCTTTACGGTACGTCCACACAGCAGCTTTACGGTACGTCCACACAGCAGCTTCACGGTACGTCCACACAGCAGCTTTACGGTACGTCCACACAGCAGCTTTACGGTACGTCCACACAGCAGCTTTACGGTACGTCCACACAGCAGCTTTACGGTACGTCCACACAGCAGCTTTATGGTACGTCCACACAGCAGCTTTATGGTACGTCCACACAGCAGCTTTATGGTACGTCCACACAGCAGCTTTACGGTACGTCCACACAGCAGCTTTACGGTACGTCCACACAGCAGCTTTACGGTACGTCCACACAGCAGCTTTACGGTACGTCCACACAGCAGCTTTACGGTACGTCCACACAGCAGCTTTACGGTACGTCCACACAGCAGCTTTACGGTACGTCCACACAGCAGCTTTACGGTACGTCCACACAGCAGCTTTACGGTACGTCCACACAGCAGCTTTACGGTACGTCCGCACAGCAGCTTTACGGTACGTCCACACAGCAGCTTTACGGTACGTCCACACAGCAGCTTTACGGTACGTCCACACAGCAGCTTTACGGTACGTCCACACCGCAGCTTTACGGTACGTCCACACAGCAGCTTTACGGTACGTCCACACAGCAGCTTTACGGTACGTCCACACAGCAGCTTTACGGTACGTCCACACAGCAGCTTTACGGTACGTCCACACAGCAGCTTTACGGTACGTCCACACAGCAGCTTTATGGTACGTCCACACAGCAGCTTTTCAAAAATCTTGAACATCTTGGAGCTGGGCGTGTCTGACAGCTTGGGGATTTTTTGCGACATACAAAGCAAAAAACCCCGGGGATTTTATGCGAGCAATATATATATATATAAACTCCCCAAACAGGCGAAACCCTACCAGTTTCCCCCACTGTCTCTGCCGCCTCCCTCCATGCCTAGTTCTGGTCGTAAAGAACCGGGTGATTTGCTACCGTAACTTCTCGTTTGGAATATGAGGAAATGAACTGCGGTCTGGTTCTCCCTGCTTACACGCGGTTTGATTGGCTAGCGCTTCTACTGTCAGATTTGCATACATGTGTTTGATTGGCTGACGCTTCCAGCTCAGCTTCAAAAGCTGAACATTGCTCAACTTTTGAATCCTGGAAATCCTGGAAATCTTCGTTTCGCTCCCCCACAATGCAGTTCGGCGAAAAGCAAGGCAAAGTGACGTCATCCCCATTCAAAGTCAACGGGCAGAGAAGCGTTGGAAGATTCTTCTAAAGCTGCCGTGTGGACGTACCGTTAAGGACTTCTCTGTCAGCACTTGAGTAATTGTAAAAAGTAAAGTGCTGTTTTCAACCTCTCAAATATCGAAATGTCCGATGCTTTATATCATATTAAATGTAATATCTTTGAGCTTTGAACTCATTTCACTCACATTTAAAGACATCACCTTGGATTCAGGCAGATGGATGGGCATTTTCACTACTTTCTGAACGTTTATAAACCAAGATTAATAACCAAAATAACCTTAAATTGCAGCTCTTATCTCAGAATATGGCAATGTTGAACCCAGGGCCGGCCCGTAGCACTGCCGACATAGGCGGTAGCCTAGGGCGCCAGACCTGGGGGAGGCGCTGCGCTGGCAGCTCTGGGAGGGAAAAATAAAATGTTTGACTGTTTGGCTCATCCTAATTTTCAGCCTTGATGTAACAACATTCATAATTAAGTAAATGTAACACCCTTTTCACCGCGGTTACACTTTTCATTTGCCCTGTACGATGGGCGCTGTAAGTGATGAAAGTGGGGGATGTTGACTTATCTGGCACCCGCAGCTCACAGCCAAAGTGCAAGCGAGCCTCCGAGCGAGCAAGAGAGAGAGAGGGCGCACCGGTACTGCGGATTGTTGTTGGATTGAGGCTGGTAACTGCAGCTCAGTGAGGTAAAGGACTCTGAGTGTTTAGATACTTCACTTTAGTCTGAGTTATCTCAGTGGGTCTCAAACGTTTTGATCACAATTTATGTAAACAAATATTTCCAAGGCTCTCCTTTATAATTATTAGGATAAATAAAAACAGGTTTGAAATCATTCCAATGTATACTATAGGACAGTAAACTAATAATATCATTTAAAACTGGAGAGATTTAAAAAAAAAAATGCATAGATAAATAAATGTTACGGTAAAATAAGATATGGATGAACAACAAAAATAAAATATGTTACATGTATTTGCTATTGGCTATGGTAGGTTATTGGTTATGTTCACATACTGATTTGATTATTAAAATGCAAACCGATCTTTTTCATAAGGGTGTTTAGAGTTGTACCCTCTAGATCTAGTCTCTAGTCATTCTGCTCAGAGTGCACCAGATTGAAGCATTTTACTGTCAAATGTTCAAACAAATCTTTCCGGGGGGGCATACCCCCGGGCCCCCCTAGAGGATGTGATGTCCACCCCCAATTAAAACATGTTCATACAATAATGAATACATTTGAAACCTTCTTTATGTATATAACCAACATGTCAATATGTTTCCGTTTTTGTAATGTATTGGTCTTTTGTTGAGATATTTTATTTATTATTTATATATTCTATTGTGTATTCCTTGGGGGGGGGTTATAAGCGATCATAATCTCGCCTAGGGCACCACAATGTCTAGGACCGGCCCTGGTTGAACCCTTTACTTTGTATGACAAGAATTACTCTTTTTGTTTTCTTATGGTTTGATGAATGTTGTTTCCAGGCTGGTGTTTTGGTGGCAGTCATATTGTGGTGTTATTAAAAGAATAAGAAACACGTCCAGATAATTAGATAAATATAGAGTTTATTATCTTCCGCCTGATTTACAGTCCTTGAGTTGAGTTTGAGACATGTGCTTATCGCAGAAAGAAAAGGGGACATGAAAACATCTGGATATTGCAGTCAAGGGGGAACACACTTTCACTCTGCTATGCTGGGAATAAAGTCCTCATAACTTGTGCTGGATTTAAGGGGCTGCAGTTCAATGCTCGCCCTGTAGGTGGCAGTACGGCTCACATGTTGTTTGACCTCAGTGGTGTGGAAACAGCAGGCAAAACATGGTCAAAGTGTCTGATATCTAGAGGGAATTCAACGGGGCATCCTCCGAACAGAGGAAGGACTATCTCCCACAGTGGGGATGTAACGTATAACATATAACAAAGTGGGGATGTAACGTATAAGATAACACATCAGAAGAAAACAAAAAGAAAACGGAGAAAAGTCACATTTCACAGATTCACAATCACATGTTTTTGGCTCAAAACAAAAGGAGGTTTTGTACAGTATGTGTCTCGAGGACTAAGGAAGTCAAGGTGCAGAAGTGCATGAGCAGCTTCAGAGGAGCAAAAGCTGCAGCGCGGGGAATAACAATTCACAGAGCATCCATACATTAAAGGAAGTGCTGCGGCATTCTCTCAATACAGTCCATTAGCCTCTCTCTCTCGGAGCTGCAGGTTCCCCCTCCAGACGGAGCGTCCTCCAACCCAGTATAGATTCAGCCGCTCCCAGTCCTGCGTCAGGCAGCTGTTCGTGACTGCGTCATGGATGTAGACAGAGCTGGTGCCCAAGTTAACACCGCTAACGTTATATCACATCTACTCTAGCATGGTTCTGTACTAAGCTCCAACAACGAGCGATTACAAGCTACATATTGGCTTGTAGTTTATTATTCTTAAATCCATGGTGAATTAATATTAAACAAAATGCCTGACTGTGATCTTCTTTCATTTTAAAAACGCACTTAATACCATTTACTTTGAAAACGTGAAATTCATATGAAGTGGTTTGAATACTCCCATCGACTCTCTGATGCTGAATCGATACACATTCATCATGTGGACATGGGCGTGGTTCAATCTAAACTGGGTCGGAGAAACGAAAGACGCCTCCTGGAAGAATCAGGAAACAGACAGAAGCAGCGGATCAGACAGAAGCAGCGGATCGGAAGCTGCTGATCCGATACCCGTGCCCAATGGCCTCTTTGGGGGCGTGTCCTGTGGGGAAGACATCTGCCCGTCCTCCTGGTCCGAGCAATCGGTTCGTACACTGCCTCTATAATAGTTATGTATTGTTGTTAGAATGCTAAAGACAACAGTAAAAATGCTTTGTAACTAAAGGAGAAACGATATGACGGGAAGTCAAGGTGCAGAAGTGCTTCAGCGGCTTCAGAGGAGTTTCAAAGCTGCAGCGCGGAGACTAAAGGAGTATGCCGTAAGCTTCTACCTGCTTTAGCTTCCGCCTGCTTTAGCTTCCGCCTGCTTTAGCTTCCGCCTGCTTTAGCTTCCACCTGCTTTAGCTTCCACCTGCTTTAGCTTCAGCTTCCACCTGCTTTAGCTTCCACCTGCTTTAGCTTCAGCTTCCACCTGCTTTAGCTTCCACCTGCTTTAGCTTCAGCTTCCACCTGCTTTAGCTTCTACCTGCTTTAGCTTCCACCTGCTTTAGCTTCAGCTTCTACCTGCTTTAGCTTCCGCCTGCTTTAGCTTCCACCTGCTTTAGCTTCCACTTTAGCTTCCGCCTGCTTTAGCTTCCGCCTGCTTTAGCTTCCTCCTGCTTTAGCTTCTACCTGCTTTAGCTTCCACCTGCTACCTGCTTTAGCTTCCACCTGCTTTAGCTTCCACCTGCTTTAGCTTCTACCTGCTTTAGCTTCCTCCTGCTTTAGCTTCCACCTGCTACCTGCTTTAGCTTCTACCTGCTTTAGCTTCCTCCTGCTTTAGCTTCCTCCTGCTTTAGCTTCCACCTGCTTTAGCTTCTACCTGCTTTAGCTTCCTCCTGCTTTAGCTTCCGCCTGCTTTAGCTTCCACCTGCTTTAGCTTCCACCTGCTTTAGCTTCCACCTGCTACCTGCTTTAGCTTCCACCTGCTACCTGCTTTAGCTTCCACCTGCTTTAGCTTCCACCTGCTACCTGCTTTAGCTTCCACCTGCTTTAGCTTCCACCTGCTACCTGCTTTAGCTTCCACCTGCTTTAGCTTCTACCTGCTACCTGCTTTAGCTTCTACCTGCTTTAGCTTCTACCTGCTTGTTGAAGAGAAAGACCGGGATACAAGAGGCTGAGATGGGTTTCCTCCGGAGGATGGCTGGCATCTGCCTTAGCGATCAGTTCAGAGGGTTTCTGTCTCCAGAGCGTCCTGGAAGAATCAGGAAATCAGACCAAAAGCAGCGGGTTGGAAGACTCTGATTCGATAACGTGCACGATGACGTCTTTAGGCGGCGTGTCCCCGGAGACGACATCCGCCAGTATAATAGCCAGTCTGATTTATCGGTGTTAGAATGGTTTACAACAGTAAAAGGTGCACTGGGAAAGCTGGATGTTGTACTGGGTTTTTACAGTGAAATCTTTAGCTTCTGCCTACTTAGGGAAGTAGAGTCCGTTTCCGCCTCCAGAAGTCGTTGAGTGTCCTGGAAGAATACAAAAATCAGACGTGTCAGAAGCTGCTGATCCGATACCCGTGCACGATGGCCTCTTTGGGCGGCAGGTCCTCCGGAGAACCCAGCTGTCCGTCCTCCAGGTCCGTGTCGGTGCCGCACTCGGCCATCAGAGGCTGCCCTCGGCTCTTCATCTCTCTCTGGTACCGCGCCATCAGCGAGGCGTAAACACATCCGTAAGTCGCCGCCACCACCATCATGACGCACACCGTGCCGCAAATCACGCCCGCGACGATCTGCGTGCCGTGGGCGCGTCGGACGCTGACGGGTCGATATCGTTGGCGCACGCATTCCTCGTTAGTGTTGATTCGACCCGGCGGACACGGAGGTCTGCTGGCGTATCCTGGCGTCTCTTTGTTGTTGGAGGTTACCTGGAGACAGTGAGTGAACATCTCTGCCGGGACGCTGCGGATATCTCGACCCTTCAAATCCCCCGGGAGGCTGCACTGCATCGCGTCCACCTGTCCGTCTGAGAGAGAGAGAGAGAAAGAGAGAGAGAGAGAGAGAGAGAGAGGCAAGTTAATTTTATTATTTATATAGCACTTTTCAACGCAAGGCAATTCTCTTCGAGAGAGAGAGAGAGAGAGAGAGAGAGTAAAGTTAGCTGCTAATGGTAGCCACCAGAGTTATCTCAGCTTCCGGTCTTGGCTATGCGTCAGTCTGACACACACACATTACCAAATAAGGAGTGTGTGGGAGTTCCCCTCGATCCCATTGGCTCTGACGGTCAGAAAGAGACGTCAATCATCAAAATCGACCAATGGGTTCCAGAGATAGGTCAAATCCACCCAAATGACCCCAGAAGGTTTTTCTTTTTGCTAAGCCTCTCTAAAAAGGTCAAAGGTCACTTGTTTTGCATCGATCTTGACACAGGGTACTTCTCATATGTTGTAGTTTGGATTCCTAAAGCTTTTAGTCGACCATCCCATCATCAAGGGTGGTTTTCACTATGAGTCATGTTTCCTTTTTGGACGGACACTATCATTTACATTTTTTTACTATGTTCAATCTGAATTTACTTTAAAATCAAAACATCTTTATTGACTCTGACACTTCTACATCCAGCGCACAGGTTTATCATTACTTTGAGAACAAAGATTATTAACGTAACCCTTTTAGAAGATACGGTCATTTGTTCTGGGAATGTCCTTTTGGAGCCTGAGACCTGAACAACAGGCTCGGGGCTCAACAGGTGGAATATTGGCTGTTCAGGACATCAGACCGAAGCACTCTTTTGAGCACTCTTTTGAGCACCAGTCGATCCTAAAATGCAATACAGTGCAGAGATGCATTGCTTTGATTAGGCTGCATTTGAAGTAGGGTTGCCAGAAACTGACCAAGAACAAAATCGATTATTCGGCAGCCCTGGCGAATAATAATCGATTATTCGACCCCCCCCCAGGGGAGAAAAAAAAAAAAAAACGTCTTTACTGAAACATGTTTAACAGGACAAACAACAAACAAGCATGTCATCACAACGACGTGGCCTTGAAGTGAAGTTGGTAATGGCCGGCTGTGCTGCACGCACGTGTGAGGGAGAGGGGGGGTGGGGTCGGTGTGTAGCAGCTGCAGCAGCAGTCTGCTCTGCACGCAGGCTTCCTCCAAGTTTACAGTGAAACAAACTGGTGGTGTGACCAATGGCCATTTACAATTATTAATACTATTACTATTATTAGCATATATATATTTATATATATATATTTTGGTTGAAACTAAGCCAGAAAAAAAAAAATACATAAATAATAAAAAAAATAATTAAAAAAATATATAAATAAAATCGATTTTTAAAAATAATATTCGATTATGGAGACTGTAACGAATATTCGAATAATCGCTGGCATCCCTAATTTGAAGTACAGACTTAACATGAAAGTGATTCTCCTGGCTCTGCCTTCAAGCAGACCAGCTCCAGAGAATCTAAAGCAGGGGTGTCAAACTCAATTTCATCGCGGGCCACATCAGCATTATGGTTGCACTCAAAGGGCCGGTTGTAACTTTAAGACTATATAAAAATACATATATAAATATATCATATATATGAAATAATGTATTATATTACATTATTGCTCTGCATTGGATTATTATCGGATAGGGTAATAACTTCATAATTAACTACGTCTGAAAGCAGAAGTCTAGGGCAAAAGTCTTTTCAGTGCGTATGTCCCAAAATGATTTAAAAAGAAAAGCCAAATTCTGGAGAAAAAAGAAATAGAAGTGAAATTTTGAAAACAAAATCTAATTCTGAGAAAAGGAATTCTATGAAAAAATGCAAATTCTGAGAAAAAAGTCATATTTGAGATGCATTGTGGGACATGTAGTTTATGGGCAACGTGCTTCTGGAGCATGTAACCGTATAATAAACATATTATATTCTTGTGGGGCCACGTAAAATGAAGTCGCGGGCCGAATGTGGCCCCCGGGCCTTGAGTTTGACACCCCTGGTCTAAAGTGTGCTCACCCCTGTAAATCAGCCACTCGATCCAGTGCTTGAACTCTCTCAGTTTGCAGTCGCATTCCCAAGGGTTCCCTGCCAGTCGGAGCTCCTGAAGCCCCACCAGGGGTTCGAACGTGACCCGGTCCAGGGCCGCCAGACGATTGCTGGCCAAGGAGAGCCAGTCGAGTCTCTGCAGCCCGTCCAGGAGACCTTTGGGCAGCCACAGGAGGCCGTTGAAGGACAAATCGAGTCCTCGCAGCCTCCAAAGCCCTCTGAACGCGTCCTTGCTCAATCCGGCGCTCCCTTGACTCCCATTCAAACCCTCCAGGACATCCGTGGTGTTGCTCGGGACGGAGAAAACGCGGTTCCCGAGGTAGTTGGAGGAAAGATTGAGGAATCGCAGGCCGTTAATGTCGGAAAACGCCCCGGGCTGTAGGGCGGAAAAGTGATTCTGGGAGAGGTCCAGGAGCTCCAGGCGGCTGAGGTTCATCAGCTCAGTGGCGCCCAGGGAGGAGAGGTTGTTCTGGGGGAGGCGGAGGATCAGAGAGTCCCGGTCCAACAGCACCAAGACGGAGGTCAGAGACAGGAGGCCGGCGGAGGAGCAGTCGGTGGTGTTCCCGTAACAGGAGCAGACACCGGGGCAACCGTGGACCGAGCCCAGCAGAACCAGAGGAACCAGCACCAGACCGGACAGGGCGGCAAACACTGCAACACAGGAGACACGTCAGACGTTATCCAAGGGAGAGAACTCAAAACACCGGCCGTTGAGGACAGAAAGGAAAGTTAAATCGTTGAAGGTTTTCTTTTAGCGTCTTTTTAGTGATCGCTGGAATAATAACGTCCATTCGTCTGTGGCCATTTATTTAAAAAAAGGACGTTAGCCAATTGAATTTTCCAAATCCAACCGACCATTGGCTTTCATTTCAGCCGAGGAATCGGTATTTTACCGCATCATTGAAACCACTGGACCAGTATCGTGACTTTGGTATTGAATAATAATAATAATAATATATTTAATTTATATAGCGCTTCTCATCTGCCAAGACAAATCTCGAAGTGCTTCACAACACGGGATACTGATACGCTTTGAGATAAAAGACAAATAATTGTAATAATAATAAGAAATCAAAATATAAAATAGAGTACAAAAATAAAAGTCGGAGATAGCGATAAAAATGGCAGTACTCCAGGTGTACCGTGCTCAAAGTTTACTCGAAGGCCTGCCGAAAGAAGAGGGTCTTAATGAATGATATATCTTTGATTATGGGGAAATCAATTCTAATATACGGGAAGCTTTTTGTGTCGTTATGAAAACAAAATGTGGGGATTTTTAGGGATCTTCCGACACGTAACCACGCTAATATTTATACTAGTTATACAGGGTTCATACACTTTTTCACCAACGACTTTTCCATGACTTCTCCAGGACCTTTACCTAATTTTCCATGACCAAAAAAAGTACTCTTTCTCAGCGGTACCACTGAAAATGGTTTATTTTAACATGTAGCAGGAAAATAAGGTCTGCATTTGAAACACGTCGTGCCTTTCTAAAACAAATCAAATAGTAGCTTCTACACGCTAAAGCCACTAACATCTCTCACCAGCAAAATACCTCGTCACTTAAATGCCATTTTACGTTTCATTACTATACGATACAGTATTTATTATCATTATTACTATTTTGGCGATTAGATAAAATATAAATTATATTTGACGCAACTTTAGTTACATTTTCATGACTTTTCCCTGTTTTTAATGACCGTAAGAACCGTGGTTATATGTTAGCGAAATTAGTTAGCCCACACCATCATCTCACCAGTTCTGCCTACACTCCTACGCCCCAAACTACCTCCACCACCTCCACCATGTTAGGATACCCAGTTTCCCACTGACGGATTATCTTGACCGTATGACTCGGATATGCTTAAAAGAAGCTTTGAGTAACTCCTGAAGTCTGAACTTGGTTTCCACATCTTCAAAATGCTTTGATTTGACACCAAGGTCGTGAAAGCGAAGACATTCTTAGTGACCGTCCAGAGTAACCGGAGAGGAGTTTATTTGCCGATGTTAGCGCTTGTATCCCTTTTGAAAAGACTTCCCTGGTATACGGAACGGTCTGCAGCACGACGACGGAAGCAGATTAAGGCGACGTCAGTCCGGACTCACCCAGACTCTCCTTGTGATTGTGTCCATACTGGTCCGGGTTCTTCATGTCTGTCACATTGACTCTCCTGTGGGTTCAGACTCTCCGCCGGGTCACACCAAGCTGTGAACACCGTCCTGAAAGAGAACAGCAATGAAAGGTTAATGATTTCCTCAACATAACGATAAGCAGTCTGCTGTCGGACTCAGCCATCGCATGTTTCTACTTCCATCAACGTTTCGTCAAACTACTGGCTCCACGTATCAGGATACCTTGTGATCTACATCTCAACATCGACATCAGGACAGTAGTAACTCTGCATGTCTCCCGTCGCAAACTGAAAGTGCATCTATTTCGATTGTACCTTGGCAATTTAAAAAACCATGAAGCCCTTGTTGAGTTAATGTAGGCCTTGTATCCGATTCACCGGTACTAACTATATTACGATCTTGGTTGAAGTGAATATATCTTCACTTTCCTTGATGTTCGGAGTTTGAATCTTTATGGTTTTGCACTTATTGTAAGTAGGGATGCCAGCGATTATTCGAATATTCGCTACAGTTTCCATAATCGAATATTATTTTGAAAAATCGATTTTATTTTTTTTTAATGTTTTTTTTTTTTTTTTTTCTGGCTTAGTTTCAACCAAAATATATATAAATATATATATGCTAATAATAGTAATAGTATTAATAATTGTAAATGGTCATTGGTCACACCACCAGTTTGTTTTACTGTAAACTTGGAGGAAGCCCGCCATCGATTATTATTCGCCAGGGCTGCCGAATAATCGATTTTGATCATGGTCAGTTTCTGGCAACCCTAATTGTAAGTCCCTTTGGATAAAAGCGTCAGCTAAATGTAATGTGATATCTGTATGGGACAGACGGTACAGTTTTTAAATAACCTTGACATCAAGATCAGCCACTTGTGTGCATGAAGCCAAATCTGGGCCTCAGTCAAAGAGAAAGTCCAACGAGAAAAGCTTTAAGTCAGGGGTTTCAAACTCAAGGCCCGGGGGCCAAATCCGGCCCGCGACTTTATTTTATGTGGCCCCGCAAGAGCTTGCAAAGAATATAATACGTTCATCGGTTACATGCCACTTTACAGAAGCAGGTTGCCCATAAACTACATGTCCCACAATGCATCTGGTTTTGTGACATGCGCACTGAAGAGACTTGCAATTATTTGCCCTGGACTTCTGCTTTCAGACGTAATTAATTACTAAGTTATTATCCTATCCGATAATAATCCAATTCAGAGGCAATGATGTAATACAATACATTATTTTATATATTATATATTTCTATAGTTACAACCGGCCCTTTGAGAGCAACCTTTATGCGAAAGTGGCCCGCGATGAAATTGAGTCTGACGCCCCTTCTTTAAGTCATTTGAGAAACCGCCTGATATCAATATATCTCCAACGAAGGTCGCACTGCCTCCGCCTGAAGGAACCAGTGTTCGTTACCAAAGTTTGCCAGAAGAGCCAATCAGGTCTTGGCAGGCTTGCAGAGGATACGCCAACGCTTGAAGACAACAGTAAAAGGCACGAATATGCTTTGCTATGGCAACCGAATCTGCCTAAAGTTCACCAAAAACGTGGAAAGCCGAATGTTTTAAGAGCTTTAAACACGGTGTGATCGTTAGCTTCTGCTCGCTGATGGTCCCAGACCGCTTCTACGTCGACAGGGTTTTCATTTGGACTTTCTTGACTTCTCAAACCTTGAAGTGCTGCGATCAGTCGTCCTGAAAAGTCGACACGAAGTGAGAAAAGGAACCGAACGGCTTCACTGTGAGGGATAATCCTCTGAGCTTCGTTTACGTTGCTCTCTTCCAGCTTTCTGTTCATCTCGTTATCAGCCAGCTTTACTCCTCACATCTGGTCCAGCGTTTCAAACCGATCATTCTGTTTCTCAAACATCTCCGCCGCCACAAAGAGTGCAACTCCATGTGCGAGATTAAGTGGAGCATTTCCTGTTTGCTGATTGAAAACGAAACATCATCAGCTTATCCTCCGGCGGAGCTGATCAAAGTGTCTGTTCTGTGACTCGCAGCGGTTTGCTCGCGTCCTCAATCCTCTCATTCTCCTTCTTCTTCAGAGAGGACACGAGCTTGGTGTCGAAGTGAAATAATCCTCCGTGTTTTCATCGAAGAAAAGTCAATGCCAACTTCGGTGTTCTTTAACGCCCACTCGCCATTCCTGTAGATCCAGCGCAGCGTCAGCATCGTTTCCCTCGATCCACGAGGACCGGTTGGATTTGTGATGACTCCGGCATCTTTAATCCCCCCTGGATCCGGTCTGTTCGTTGAGGACTCTCCGACGTGCAGGGGATAAAGGAAAGTGCCGTGGCTCCGTCATCCCTCTTCAGATGCTTTAGAGAGCGCGAGGAAAGCCGCCTCAAGGTCTTCCTTTTGTTGCGTCGGCACAATGATGCCAGTCACTCGGCTGCGGCGCCTTCAGGCCACAACGACATCACAAAGCCGGTGGAGGAGGAGGTGGAGAGTGACGTCTCTTCACATCCTCACGAGTCTTCTCTCCTAGATAATAGTCACAAGCAAGTGTCCTTGGTTTGTTTAGAAGACATTATCCAGATACTCTCACAAGAAAGACAGCAGTGATAGTTGTTGGTTTAAAGGCTTTAAGAAACCCCATTTGTTAATTTCCTCATGAAGCAGCGAGAGTTCCCGTTAGAATATGTTTTCGTCGGGCGACATGTTCGTCAAGTTTAAATCTTCCGGACGAAATGAGAAAAGTGCCGGTCAAACGTCTTCTTTGTTATTCATTGAGCTTTAAAACAAATTGATTTGATTCAATATTAAACTAATTATAGATGAACTACATTATTCAGAAGTGAACAGTAACTTACAATAACACGGGAATGATGAGTGACCCGACAGTAAAACTAAACTATAACTAGTTTAGGTAGTTTGAGAGGTCATTAAAATAGCTGCGTGTGATATTCTATTATGTCCATATCGATCAGATCCAGTTCTAGCTAATGATAGGACTACCTGCTTATTAGAAGACAACTACACAATAAGCGTCGCCTAAGCAACCGGGTGAGGCCGCAAAGTATAGCGCAGCAATTATGCATTAGTTTACATGCCCACCGGAACCCCGAGGCATTACCAACAGATCAACGCACAATCAACCCATCCAGGACATCTCTCTCTCCACGTGTTAGACGTTAGAGTTGGCTCTTCTGTTCTGTCTCATAAATGGCGCAAGTTGCGTAACTGAAGCGGTGTTGCGCTAAGCGGAAATTATTTTGAACGGACACTTTGACCGGAGAGATTTAGATTTGCCGGTCTTCATCATATTTTACCGGTCGTAGGCAAACGGGAACTCTGGAAGCAGCCAGGGTGGAAGCAGCGAGACATTTATCACATCGAGCCTAAACTGACCCAGAAGGAACACCAACGAAGAAGAAGAGCGACAGAAAGGTAGATCAGTGGAAAGCAGAAGTACGGTCAGTGGAGGTAAAGGTGTACTTGGGCTCAGAATGTTTAGTTGCTAAGCAACATGAAACCACCGTATACAAAGGAAGACCGGCGGCAAGAGAACTTCAGAAGGATTTGGTACGTGGGCGATGCTCGTCCTCAGAGTGCGAGGGACTGGAGGAGCTCCAGGTCCTGCTGTGAAGACACACCAGTCTGAAGGCCCGGTAAGACGTTGACTGACAGCTGTCGCTCACAGCGTCTCCAGCCGCCTGTGAGAGGATGAGCAGGTCCTACGCTGACCTCTGACCTCTGACCTCTGACCTCTGACCTCTGACCCTCATTTTCATTTACAGAAAA
>NW_027262297.1:0-21816 GCF_902827115.2 Pseudochaenichthys georgianus | reverse complement strand
GATACTGCCAGCAGAGCCCTGCTCGTCCGGAGCATGAGCTCTGAGCCATGGACCGGATCACCTTCCACCATGACACCGTGCTGTCAGACGTGCACATGCTGCGGCCCAACGCTCGCCACCTCATGACCCGCCTCAACTCTGTGGGCCAGCCCGGTGCGTATCGCCCCTCTTTGGGTCTGCAGCCTGTTCTGTTCGTGTGTGAAAGAAAGGGTGCACGTGTTATTCAGAGACATGTGTCAGTCCGGCAGCACACCGACATGTTTATACTAAAGCCCGTTCCCCACGTCACTTTCATCTATATATATCCATCATTTAGAATGATCCGTCGTCATGACACCAACCGTTTGGATTAGGACTATTTACTGATTACTTCATGTGGATAAAGATGATTGTTACAGTTCTTTTTAATAAGGTCACCTATTATGCAAAACCCTCTTCTTCATGTCTCTTCTACATCAACATGTGTCCCCTCTTCTTCATGTCTCTTCTACATCAACACGTGTCCTCTCTTCTTCATGTCTCTTCTACATCAACACGTGTCCCCTCTTCTTCATGTCTCTTCTACATCAACACGTGTCCTCTCTTCTTCATGTCTCTTCTTCATCAACATGTGTCCCCTCTTCTTCATGTCTCTTCTACATCAACACGTGTCCCCTCTTCTTCATGTCTCTTCTACATCAACACGTGTCCCCTCTTCTTCATGTCTCTTCTTCATCAACATGTGTCCCCTCTTCTTCATGTCTCTTCTACATCAACACGTGTCCCCTCTTCTTCATGTCTCTTCTACATCAACACGTGTCCTCTCTTCTTCATGTCTCTTCTACATCAACATGTGTCCCCTCTTCCTCATGTGTCTTCTACATCAACATGTGTCCCCTCTTCTCCATGTCTCTTCTTCATCACCATGTGTCCTCTCTTCTTCATGTCTCTTCTACATCAACATGTGTCCCCTCTTCTTCATGTCTCTTCTACATCAACATGTGTCCCCTCTTCTTCATGTCTCTTCTACATCAACATGTGTCCTCTCTTCTTCATGTCTCTTCTACATCAACATGTGTCCTCTCTTCTCCATGTCTCTTCTACATCAACACGTGTCCTCTCTTCTTCATGTCTCTTCTACATCAACATGTGTCCCCTCTTCTTCATGTCTCTTCTACATCAACACGTGTCCCCTCTTCTTCATGTCTCTTCTACATCAACACGTGTCCTCTCTTCTTCATGTCTCTTTTACATCAACATGTGTCCCCTCTTCTTCATGTCTCTTCTACATCAACATGTGTCCCCTCTTCTCCATGTCTCTTCTACATCAACATGTGTCCCCTCTTCTTCATGTCTCTTCTACATCACCATGTGTCCCCTCTTCTCCATGTCTCTTCTACATCACCATGTGTCCCCTCTTCTTCATGTCTCTTCTACATCAACACGTGTCCCCTCTTCTTAATGTCTCTTCTACATCAACACGTGTCCCCTCTTCTTCATGTCTCTTCTTCATCAACATGTGTCCCCTCTTCTTCATGTCTCTTCTTCATCAACATGTGTCCCCTCTTCTTCATGTCTCTTCTACATCAACATGTGTCCCCTCTTCTTCATGTCTCTTCTACATCAACATGTGTCCCCTCTTCTTCATGTCTCTTCTTCATCAACACGTGTCCCCTCTTCTTCATGTCTCTTCTACATCAACACGTGTCCCCTCTTCTTCATGTCTCTTCTACATCAACACGTGTCCCCTCTTCTTCATGTCTCTTCTACATCAACATGTGTCCCCTCTTCTTCATGTCTCTTCTACATCAACACGTGTCCCCTCTTCTTCATGTCTCTTCTTCTTCATGTCTCTTCTACATCAACATGTGTCCCCTCTTCTCCATGTCTCTTCTACATCAACATGTGTCCCCTCTTCTCCATGTCTCTTCTACATCAACATGTGTCCCCTCTTCTTCATGTCTCTTCTTCATCAACATGTGTCCCCTCTTCTTCATGTCTCTTCTACATCAACATGTGTCCCCTCTTCTCCATGTCTCTTCTACATCAACATGTGTCCCCTCTTCTTCATGTCTCTTCTTCATCAACATGTGTCCCCTCTTCTCCATGTCTCTTTTACATCAACATGTGTCCCCTCTTCTCCATGTCTCTTCTTCATCAACATGTGTCCCCTCTTCTCCATGTCTCTTCTACATCAACATGTGTCCCCTCTTCTTCATGTCTCTTCTACATCAACATGTGTCCCCTCTTCTTCATGTCTCTTCTACATCAACATGTGTCCCCTCTTCTCCATGTCTCTTCTACATCAACATGTGTCCCCTCTTCTTCATGTCTCTTCTTCATCAACATGTGTCCCCTCTTCTCCATGTCTCTTTTACATCAACATGTGTCCCCTCTTCTCCATGTCTCTTCTTCATCAACATGTGTCCCCTCTTCTCCATGTCTCTTCTACATCAACATGTGTCCCCTCTTCTTCATGTCTCTTCTACATCAACATGTGTCCCCTCTTCTTCATGTCTCTTCTCCATCAACATGTGTCCCCTCTTCTTCATGTCTCTTCTACATCATCATGTGTCCCCTCTTCTCCATGTCTCTTCTACATCAACATGTGTCCCCTCTTCTTCATGTCTCTTCTACATCAACATGTGTCCCCTCTTCTCCATGTCTCTTCTACATCAACATGTGTCCCCTCTTCTTCATGTCTCTTCTTCATCAACATGTGTCCCCTCTTCTCCATGTCTCTTTTACATCAACATGTGTCCCCTCTTCTTCATGTCTCTTCTACATCAACATGTGTCCCCTCTTCTTCATGTCTCTTCTACATCATCATGTGTCCCCTCTTCTCCATGTCTCTTCTACATCAACATGTGTCCCCTCTTCTTCATGTCTCTTCTACATCAACATGTGTCCCCTCTTCTCCATGTCTCTTCTACATCAACATGTGTCCCCTCTTCTTCATGTCTCTTCTTCATCAACATGTGTCCCCTCTTCTCCATGTCTCTTTTACATCAACATGTGTCCCCTCTTCTTCATGTCTCTTCTACATCAACATGTGTCCCCTCTTCTTCATGTCTCTTCTACATCAACACGTGTCCCCTCTTCCTCATGTCTCTTCTTCATCAACACGTGTCCCCTCTTCTTAATGTCTCTTCTACATCAACACGTGTCCCCCTACAATAAGTGCGTTCGACCAAGAAGATACAACCTTGAAGAAAACAGAATCAAGTACATCAGGTTTCAAAGAGCTAAAACATTTCAAGTGCTACTCAACTGGCTTTAGATAAGCCAGTCCTTTGTTAGTATATAAGTGCTTTGTTAGTATATAAGTGCTTTGTTAGTATATAAGTGCTTTGTTAGTATATAAGTGCTTTGTTAGTATATAAGTGCTTTTTATTTTTATATGTTTTGTTTTTTGTTTTTCATTCTATCGCTCGAAGTGGAGTCGAAAGAGATGAGTTTTCAGTCTGCGCCGGAAGGTGTGTAAGCTTTCTGCGGTCCTGATGTCAATGGGAGCTCATTCCACCATTTTGGAGCCAGGATAGCAAACCCACGTGTTTTTGCTGATAGGAACTTGGGTCCCCCTCGCAGCGAGGGTGCAGCGAGCCGTTTGGTTGATGCAGAGCGGAGTGCACGTGCTGGGGTGTACGGTTTAACCATGTCCTGGATGTAGGAAGGGCCAGATCCATTCGCAGCATGGTACGCAAGTACCAGTGTCTTGAAGTGGATTCTAGCAGTTACCGGAAGCCAGTGGAGGAGCGGAGGAGCGGCGTGGTGTGGGAAAATTTTGGAAGGTTGAAGACCAGACGAGCCGCTGCATTCTGGATGAGCTGCAGAGGTCGGATGGCACATGCAGGTAGACCAGCCAGGAGGGAGTTGCAGTAGTCTAGGCGTGAGGTGACGAGAGCCTGGACCAGAACCTGCGTCGATTTCTGGGTCAGCTGGGGACGCATCCTCCTGATGTTGTAAAGCGTGTATCTGCAGCAGCGGGTTGTAGCAGCGATGTTTGCAGTGAAGGACAGGTTGTTATCTAGGGTCACGCCCAGATTCCTTGCAGTCTGAGTCGGGGAAACAACAGAGGTGCTAATGTAGATAGTCAGGTCAAGAGAGGGACAATCTTTTCCCGGAAGGAAAAGCAGTTCAGTTTTGTCAAGGTTGAGCTTGAGATGATGAGCAGACATGCACTGAGAGATGTCAGCTAGACGAGCAGAGATGCGTGCGACGACCTGGGTCTCTGAGCGGGGGAAGGACAGGACTCATTGGGTGTCGTCAGCGTAGCAGTGGTATGAAAAACCATGCGGGCTAATGACTGATCCGAGCGAGTTTGTGTACAGGGAGAAGAGGAGGGAACCAAGAACAGAGCCCTGAGGGACCCCTGTAGTTAATTGACAAGGGTCGGACTCGGACTCTCTCCAAGTGACCCTGTAGGTGCGGTCTTTGAGGTATGAGGTGAGGAGGGAAAGTGCAGAGCCTGAAACTCCAAGTTCTTGGAGAGTGAAGGAGGATCTGATGGTTCACCGTGTCGAATGCAGCAGACAGGTCCAACAGGATGATGACAGAGGAGAGGGAGGCTGCTTTAGCAGTGTGCAGTTCCTCAGAGACAGCAAGGAGAGCAGTTTCTGTGGAGTGACCTGCCTTGAAGCCAGACTGGTGCGGATCCAGAAGCTTGTTCTGATGGAGATAGCAGGAGAGTTGTTTAAAGACAGCGCGTTCAAGTGTTTTAGACAGGAACGGGAGGAGAGAGACAGGCCTGTAGTTTATAGCATCAGACGGGTTGAGAGTGGGTTTCTTTAGGAGAGGGTTTACTCTCGCCTCCTTGAGACTGTTTGGAAAGTGACCAGACGTTAGAGAAGTGTTGATGAAATGGGTGAGAAACGGTAGAATATCAGGAGCGATAGTCTGAAGGAGGTTTGAAGGGATAGGGTCCAGAGGACAGGTGGTAGGACGGGCAGAGGTAATGAGGGTAAGAACCTCACTTGGAGAGAGAGGGGAAAAGGAGGTTAGTGTGTGGGTGAAAGGACCCAGCGGTGAGTAAAGGTGAGTCAGAAAAAGAAGAGCGAATATCATCAACCTTTTTTTTCAAAGTGGTTAACAAAGTCGCTTGACAGAAGGGAGGAGGGGGGAGGGGCTTTGGGAGGGTCCAGGAGGGGGGAGGGGCTTTGGGAGGGTCCAGGAGGGAGGAGGGGGAAGGGGCTTTGGGGGGGTCCAGGAGGAAGGAGGGGGAAGGGGCTTTGGGGGGGTCCAAGAGGGTGGAGAAGATGGAAAATAGTTTTTTGGGATTGGAATAGGAAGATTGGATCTTATCTTGAAAGAAAGTGCTTTTTGTCTGAGAGATGGAAGCAGAGAAAGAGGAGAGGAGAGCCTGATAGGTTAGGAGGTCGTCATGGTGTTTGGATTTCCACCGTTTCCGCTCTGCTGCCCGAAGGACGGTTCTATTAGCACACAGTGCGTCATCTAGCCAGGGAGCAGGAGGGGACTGGCGAGCCTGCCGAGATGTGAGAGGACAGAGAGAGTCCAGAGAGGATGAGAGAGTAGAGAGGAGAGTTTCCGCAGCAGAGTTTGGAGGCAGGAGTTGGAACGAGTCAGAGGAAGGGAGGGCTGAGAGCACCGAGGAGGCAAAGGTAGAGGGGAGAGGGAACGGAGGTTACGGCGGACAGGTGCAGGATGAGAAGAGATTAGTTTGTTATGTTTGGAAAGGGGTAAAGAGAATGAAATGAAGAAGTGATCGGATGTTGAGCGGGTTTACAGAGAGGTTAGAAGTAGTGCAGTTCCTTGAGAATATGAGATCGAGGACACTGCCAGCTTTATGAGTCGGTGGGGACGGAGACAGTGAGAAAGCAAAGGTGGTTAACAGAGATGTTAGTTCAGATATCTTCCCCGTCTGGAGGTTGAAGTCTCCGAGAAGTACAGCGGGAGGGCCAGTTTCAGGGATGTGTGAGAGGAGATGATCTAATTCATCCAAGAAGTCCCCCAAGGCTCCTGGTGGACGGTAGAGAACAACAATGGTCAGTTGTATAGGATGGGTCACTGTGACGGCATGGAATTCAAAGGTGGAAGGAGTGAAGTTAGGAAGCTTGAAGAGGGAAAAGCTCCATTTGGGAGAGAGCAGGAGACCAGTGCCACCTCCTCTGCCAGTGGGTCTGGGTGTATGGGAGAAGGAGCATGCTGTGGAGAGAGCTGCTGGGGTGGATGTGTTGAATGGAGTAATCCAGGTCGCAGTGAGAGCAAGGAAATCCAGAGTCTGCAGGGAGGCGGAGCCAGAGATGAAGTCAGCCTTAGGAACAGCTGACTGGCAGTTCCACAGGCCGCCTGAAACTAGGTGCTGGATCTCAGTGGAGCACGTGGGATAGACGAGAGCGGGCCGGTTATAATGATTACGAGATGCACAGGGCCAGTGACAATTATCATGGTTAACGTGTGTTGCTAACTTTATCCGGTATCCTAGCCTAATCTGTTATCATTCCCTTAATCTACTCATTTAGAGGGGGATAATCCACTAACATGCTTTAATTCACATGTTAATTTGATTCAGATGTGCTGATAATATCCGCAATATAAGTCTTTAAACGTCTTACCTTTCAAAGTCCATCACAAACGGTCTATTCTACTGCAACTCTACTGCACTGCTAGTCTTTGCCGCTAACGTCCGGGAACTATTGAGAGGCTCCACGATCCGCCATTGCTGTAAAAAAATGGTCCATTAGAGTAAACGGAGATGACGCAACTTTCTCTTTATAGGACTTTGACCCTTCCTCTTTCCCCTTTTTATAAGCAATCTGAGGCTTCTGCTTTGAGGGATGAGATGCAACACTGTTGTAACAGAATAAATGAAATGCTATGGAGAGCTTTGATGTTTCTTTCTTGAGGCATTTTCAAGTATCATGCATTTAATTTTTCTGACAGAGAATCAGCACTTTTGAAACAGGGCTGAAACAGAGGGATGCTGCAATGATCTGTTTGGGACATCCCTAACAGAATATTATGAGAAAATGTTTTACTGCATGAGATTCCACCCCTTCTGTATGTATATACCAAACGGTTAAAGGATGGTGAAATGGCTTTCTTATATTACCTCAAGGTCATTGCAATGCATTTTTTAAATATTTTATCTGACGTTGAGGAACTGTGTAAAATACAATATCTAAATAAACTTAACACAAAAAGTAAGGACATTTGTGTTGGGTAGATTATTTCTTTGTTGTAACAATGCTTCTTGGCAATAAATCGTACACTGTTGGGAAGCATGTTTTCTTACCGTTCAAATGGTACCACATTTGTGAGGAACATGCATTTGTGGGATGAGCAGCAGAGCTGAGTATGTGGGTTGCGCCCATGAAAAATGTGACAAATCTCCTCTGCCAATGCCAAACAGCAGCCACTCTCCAGTCTCGTACGGCTGCTAGGAGACCTGCCATGACTGGAACCTCAACATGTGGAGGAACATCGTGTTCAGAGCACTGGAACCTCAACATGTGGAGGAACATCGTGTTCAGAGCACTGGAACCTCAACATGTGGAGGAACATCGTGTTCAGAGCACTGGAACCTCAACATGTGGAGGAACATCGTGTTCAGAGCACTGGAACCTCAACATGTGGAGGAACATCGTGTTCAGAGCACTGGAACCTCAACATGTGGAGGAACATCGTGTTCAGAGCACTGGAACCTCAACATGTGGAGGAACATCGTGTTCAGAGCACTGGAACCTCAACATGTGGAGGAACATCGTGTTCAGAGCACTGGAACCTCAACATGTGGAGGAACATCGTGTTCAGCCATGAGTCCAGATCCTGCCTGCGGCACTTGGATCGTAGGGTCACAGTGTGGAGAACACGTGGAGAACCTTTGCTGATTGCTGCACTGATGGAGTACCATCTGTTGGTGGAGGCAGCGTGATGGTGTGGAGGCAGCGTGATGGTGTGGAGGCAGTGTGATGGTGTGGAGGCAGTGTGATGGTGTGGGGGCAGTGTGATGGTGTGATGGCAGCGTGATGGTGTGGAGGCAGCGTGATGGTGTGGGGGCAGCGTGATGGTGTGATGGCAGCGTGATGGTGTGGGGGCAGCGTGATGGTGTGGGGGCAGCGTGATGGTGTGATGGCAGCGTGATGGTGTGGGGGCAGGGTGATGGTGTGGAGGCAGCGTGATGGTGTGGGGGCAGCGTGATGGTGTGGGGGCAGTGTGATGGTGTGGAGGCAGCGTGATGGTGTGGAGGCAGTGTGATGGTGTGGAGGCAGGGTGATGGTGTGGAGGCAGGGTGATGGTGTGGGGGCAGCGTGATGGTGTGGGGGCAGTGTGATGGTGTGGAGGCAGCGTGATGGTGTGGAGGCAGTGTGATGGTGTGGAGGCAGGGTGATGGTGTGGGGGCAGCGTGATGGTGTGGGGGCAGTGTGATGGTGTGGAGGCAGCGTGATGGTGTGGAGGCAGTGTGATGGTGTGGAGGCAGTGTGATGGTGTGGAGGCAGCGTGATGGTGTGGGGGCAGCGTGATGGTGTGATGGCAGCGTGATGGTGTGATGGCAGCGTGATGGTGTGGGGGCAGGGTGATGGTGTGATGGCAGTGTGATGGTGTGGGGGCAGTGTGATGGTGTGGAGGCAGCGTGATGGTGTGGGGGCAGGGTGATGGTGTGGAGGCAGCGTGATGGTGTGATGGCAGCGTGATGGTGTGGGGGCAGGGTGATGGTGTGGAGGCAGCGTGATGGTGTGGGGGCAGTGTGATGGTGTGGAGGCAGCGTGATGGTGTGGAGGCAGTGTGATGGTGTGGGGGCAGTGTGATGGTGTGGGGGCAGCGTGATGGTGTGATGGCAGCGTGATGGTGTGGGGGCAGTGTGATGGTGTGGAGGCAGCGTGATGGTGTGGGGGCAGGGTGATGGTGTGGAGGCAGCGTGATGGTGTGGAGGCAGTGTGATGGTGTGATGGCAGTGTGATGTGTGTGGGGGCAGCGTGATGGTGTGATGGCAGCGTGATGGTGTGGAGGCAGCGTGATGGTGTGGAGGCAGCGTGATGGTGTGGGGGCAGGGTGATGGCAGCGTGATGGTGTGATGGTAGTGTGATGGTGTGGAGGCAGTGTGATGGTGTGATGGCAGTGTGATGGTGTGGGGGCAGTGTGATGGTGTGATGGCAGCGTGATGGTGTGGGGGCAGTGTGATGGTGTGGAGGCAGCGTGATGGTGTGATGGCAGTGTGATGGTGTGGGGGCAGTGTGATGGTAGTGTGATGGTGTGGAGGCAGTGTGATGGTGTGGAGGCAGCGTGATGGTGTGATGGCAGCGTGATGGTGTGGGGGCAGTGTGATGGTAGTGTGATGGTGTGGGGGCAGTGTGATGGTGTGGAGGCAGCGTGATGGTGTGGGGGCAGCGTGATGGTGTGGAGGCAGCGTGATGGTGTGGAGGCAGCGTGATGGTGTGGAGGCAGCGTGATGGTGTGGGGGCAGCGTGATGGTGTGGGGGCAGCGTGATGGTGTGGGGGCAGCGTGATGGTGTGGAGGCAGTGTGATGGTGTGGAGGCAGTGTGATGGTGTGGGGGCAGCGTGATGGTGTGGGGGCAGCGTGATGGTGTGGGGGCAGCGTGATGGTGTGGGGGCAATCTCAATGCAGAGAGATATCGAGATAACATTCTGCAGCCAGTGGCATCCCCGAATCTCAACAGCCTGGAATCAAACTCCTCCAAGATGACAACGCTCGCCCCCACAGAGCGAGGATGATCAGACACTTCTTCATGCATGAGGAGAAGAGGCTGTTGTGGCTGTGTATGGTTCTTCCACACGCTACTGAGGCTGCTTATACATTGTTCATAAATAAGTTGTTGCCAATATGTGTTGATTCATCAGACTTCAATCATCCAAACCACCAAACAACACCAAACAAGAGTCAACAGTGAAAAAAAAAGCTGTTTGGAGTTTTGCCACATCTTTCATCTTTCATCTGTGCAACCCACATAGCTGCTGCTCATCCCACAAATGCATGCTCCTTACAAATGTGGCACCATTTCAAAGGTAAATAAACAGGCTTTCCAACGGTATAAGATTGTTTTGCCAAGAAGCATTGATGCAACAAAGAAATAATCTACCAAACACAGATTTCCTTTATTTTTGTGTTAAGTTTATATACAATTCCTATTGCGGCATCCCCCCAAAAATTGTGTGTCAGTATTTCCACTCATTTTTAACTTTGTTTTGTTCATTCATCCAGTCTTCATTTCTAAATTCAAGATCCTGTCAGTTGGTGAAAGACCTGACGACAAGGACCCAGAGAAAGGTGTACCGGAGGCAGGGGTGGGCCACGAACCAAAGAAAGAGGACGAAAAAGTCTCTCAAAGTCAAGATGGAGAGGATGGGGGGGAAGTCGGTGGGGAACCATTCCTGGATGAGGACGGAGACTTCCACATCACACACCGGTAAACACCTGCTGCGTGTGTGTGTGTGTGTGTGTGTGTGTGTGTGTGTGTGTGTGTGTGATCGATCAGAACCAGGTGTTCCCTGCTTTACACATCAACTCTGTGACATTAGTTTGGTACCAAAAATGTTGCTGTTTCTGCTTTTTGTAATTCAGCCATGCACCGTGTTGTGCGCCGTGCAGAAACACACCTGGGGGTTCCTGATGGGGAGAAGTGTGTGTTTGAAGGGTGGGCAGTAGTGATTTAATAAATGATGAGATATGCTGCTTTACCATGGGCTGAAATCTAGAATGTCTTAGAGATGTGTCATGTGGTCCAGCCCTCTTCAGAGTTCAGAACCAAACTTTTTTATTCTTAGAAATGTGTCTTGGTTGGACTTCAAACTTTGGCATATTTTCACAGAAATTATACTTAGTAAACACGTTTGGCTGATATATTTGTATTCCATTCACTTTTTATTCCATTCACCCAATCACATTCATTCATACTTTTCCTCTGACCCCCAGGCCGAGAACAAACCTTCCGGAGAGAAACAGTCGAGACCTGGTGTGTCCCATCATCCTGCAGCAGGCTGACCCTGAGCTGGAGCCAGAAGAGGAACACTCAGAGGATGAAGACGATCAGGCCTTCGACGACATTATAAAGATTGGTGAGATCCTCTGTGTTATTCTAAAGTGCTGGCATGGGGAAGTTAATCCTTTGGTATGGCATGAGCCTCTCCACCATCAAATAGAATTTGGTCAAATGTAATTAAATGCATGAACAATCAAATGAAAACATGAGGATGGTGGTTTCTTTAGAAATTGTGACATTTGATCTTCTTTTAAACCCAACATGAAACCAACAAAATGTTGCTATATTATTATCTATGTAACAACAAATTAACAGAGGTGCCAACTCAGGAAAAAGCCTTTTTCCTCGTCGCTCCTCTCTGGGAACTATTTAAAAGATAGGCTTGTGCTGCGTGTACTACGATGGTCTCCTTAACAACTGCACAGGTTTAATGTGTAGTGAGAGACATGGATTCTGTGTAAGCTTGGCCTCATTGGCAGAAATGATAATTTTAGTAGTTTTAAACTGGCTCTTAAAGTGCTCCTATTATGCTATTTTTAGACATATATTATGGGTCTCAGATATATACAAATATATAAAAAACATGAGGATGATGATGAAGTCTTAATGCTCCTAGCACTAGATGCGGATGACTTGCTACTTGTTGCCATTGTGACCACTTCGGAAACATCCAATGCTGCTTTTTCACTGTAGTGTTCTCATGCAGTGTGTTGAAACTCCGATGCAAACATTGAGTTAAACCGCAGACAATGAAGACAGTCATAGTAGAGTTTGACTGTTTACTGTCACAATTCTTCATAGACATGGCGGTAAAAACTATAAATAAACACAATACAAACTTAAATAGCTTTCCTGCATTCTTTACAGTGTTTATGACCGTTGTAAATAAATCGTTTTATTATACAAACTAATCAAACATATTTTTAACAATATCATTCCTAACTACAGAATGCAATTCCTGAAGAAATTGCTAGTGAGAATGCTTTATGCTGAAAAGCTGATGCTAAATTGCTATGCTGAAATGAAATGTGTAAGAAGCAAGTGAAGAATTTAGATTGAAATGATACATGAACACTGGGGGCTTGAATGTGTGATGAGAGAAGAAAAGAAAGTAAAAAGGCTTGGAAAAGCAGCAGAATATTTGAACTGCAAACTTTTGAACTAACTTGATGGTGAATGATCTGTCGCCATGCCAACGGCATTTGATGACATCCCATAATATGCTTAGATGCGTTGATGGCTGCATCGTTACCAAATCTGTGAAGTTTAGGCCATTTGGAGCATTTTCACTGAAGTTATAAGAAAACCGTGTTTTATGGCGAGGATTGTGTTGCCATGTTGAAGAAATCTCAAAAGTGTCGCGTAGATGTCTTCACGGCTGGACTTAGCACACATGTGCTAGCATGTGCTTCACATGTGTTAACACACATGTGAAGTTTGAGCACTTTTTGGACATTTTCATAGGAGTTATAGCGACATCGTCTTTTATGAAGAGGGATACGCATCCCTCGCCATAAAAGACGATGTCGCTCCATGGAAACGGCATATGATGAAACCCCATAATTGACGTAGAGCTGTTGAGGGCTGGACCGTTAACCATTATCTGAAGTGTGGTGCTGTTTTGACCCTTTTCATAGGCGTTACGACAACATCGTGTTTTATGGCGAGGGATGCATTTCCATGGAAACGGCATATGGTGAGATATCAGATTTGACGTAGAGCTGTTGAGGCATGGACCGGTGATATACAAGCGAAGTTTGGGGGACCACCGGACCGTGTGCATTGGAGCTACAGCGACATCGTGTTTTATGGCGAGGGATGTGTTTCCATGGCAACAGCCTATGGTGAGATCTCAGATTTGGCGTAAAACCGTTGAGGCATGGACCAGTGATATACAAGCGAAGTTTGGGGGGCGATCGGACCGTGTCCATTGGAGTTCCAGCGACATAGTGTTTTATGGCGAGGGATGGAAACGGCATATGATGACACCCCATAATTGACGTAGAGCTGTTGAGGGCAGGACCATTAACCATTATCTGAAGTCTGCTGCTCTGAGCATGTCAGTTGGAGTTATGACATCATCGTGTTCCATGACACAGGTGTTAGAGAGTCTGAAGTCCCGTCCTTCTACTTCTGACCCATGGGACCTTATTTCCGAAAAGTTATGTATTGAAGTCAATGGAGAGAGAAAGATTATCTTTCGATCCCGTTTGAATTGTGCCATGAATTACACATATGATTGTCAATCTTAACAAATAATTTTGCTCCGCTCACCGGTCCCTCACAGCGGGCACAGCTGCAGGTGCTAATCTCTCTCTCTCGCGTCCGGTTATACTTCATGTCCTTTATACTTTATGTCCAAATCCATCAGATCTAGCTACTTCTAGCTAATGATATGGCTGCTGCCCCTCCCTACACGCAGACTCAAATCTCATCTTAAGCCCAAATTCCAGCTGAGAGGGTCTTCTCTACAGCTGGCCTCAGGGTCGGCGTCATGGGGGGTCATTCGCGGGCCATGCCCCCCCCAAATGAGTCACTGTGCCCCCCCAATGCAGGGTGGGCAAGCCTTGCCACTTTGCCTTTTTTTTTTAATCATATAAGTGAAAACGTTTCCACTAAAGGTTTTTTGTGTGAAATACATCAGAAATAAAGAATACAAATATGAAACACAGCCTGAGGTGTGCTCACTGCTGCTCTCTGATTGGTGTGTTGCTTGACCAATGACCCCCGACCTTTGTTTTGTTATCATTACGTGGCTGTGTGTTTAGATGAGATCCCAGTGGCGATCTGTTCATCTGTTACACTGATTATACAGTAAAGCCATCGAAAATAATATGATATACATACAAGTAGCCTACTTCTGGGTCTCTGTGTTTCATTCTAGCTCGGCTCTCTGTGTGTGTGGCACGAGCGCATTTTGTTAGTGCGCGAGCGGTAACGTGGAATGTTGTTGTTAGCATCTGGTTAGCTAGCTATGCTAACGGATATAAAGAGCTGTTTCTACACCAAGGTGGAGGAGAGTCCTCTCCTGTCAGACTAACCTCAGCTCAGTGAGGTAAGGACTCTCTCAGTGTTTAGATAGTTCACTTTAGTGTAGGTTAACTCAGTGGGTCTCAAACGGTTTGGTCACCATTTATGTAAACAAGTATTTGCGAGGAATAGGCTACCTTTATATGATCATATGGTTATTAAAGAATAAGAGAATACATGAAAAACGGGTATGAAATACTATAGGACAGAAACACAAGAATACAGTTTAAAAGGGGAGTGATTAGTAAAATATCCATAAAGAAAAAGTAAATCCGTTTACAGTTCTGTTTCATATGGATGTTGAGAGATGTAGACTATCCATAGATCTCTTCATTTAGCTCTCAAAGTGCACCAGATTGATGCATTTAACTTCAATATTTAAAAAATAATCTTCTCGGGGGAGCATTCCCCACCTAAAACATGTTCACATGGATAGGATACTAAATACATTTGCACACGTTTTATATGGTGGCCTATGTCCATATGTTTCTGTTTTGGTGGTCGTGCCTCAACCGTGCATGTATGCACAGGTCATAGGTGCACTATAAAATAGCACTACACCCTGCAATGTGTGTGAGAGACAATAGACTTTACAGCAGTTTTTTGAAGTTGAAGTTGCGTTGGTGTTTGTGTGTTAGTTGTTGAAGGCAGTGTGTGCCCCCCCCTTGGTAAATTATTGCCCCCCCATTTGATTTGTTCTAGAGCCGACCCTGGCTGGCCTGATTTGTGAATCGCTTCCGCACCCGCCTCTCCCCTGAGTAGACATGCTCATATTCTTAAAGAAGAATGAGTATTGAATAGCTGCATTCTGTGCATAGGCCCTGTTATAGGTTGTTGATCTCTGTTGTAATAGGGTTACGTTACCAGTGGTGTTTTTATATGTACAAAAGTGGTGGAGCACAAAAAACGTAGATGTTTATAAGCTTCTGCAGTGACGTGCAGTGAAGTTCATGGCTGGTGAGGCACTGGCTCTTCAGGTTTACAAATATTATATTTTGACCTAAATCAAAATATTATATTTTCAAAAGCTTTTTTAGTCTGATGCTTCGATTAATTTTAAACAGAAAATGTAATTTTATCATTTAAATATTGAATTGTTCTCTAAGATCCCTTTTTCAATAAAATTGCGGTCTTACCTTGAAGATGAAGTCCATTTGCCTATCCTTCTCGATGAAAATCTCTTACTTTTTTGTAAAAGTCCTCCTTATCTTCTTGTAGTTTCAAAAGTCTATCATAAATCTAATCGATAGATTTATGATTAGAAAATTGTAAAAGGAGGGTAGACATGTGGATATTATCCGGCTGAACAAAACGTGCATTTATCTAACAGCTACGTTTCCCACAGATCTTATTTCGAGCTATTTTCTAAAATCCTATGGAGAAATCTCATTGCTTTTTTGTGGAGGGAAGCCATGCGCAGTTTACTTCCTGGTTTTAGGACGCCTCACTGCAGCTCTCTCGTCTCCTCTTCACACACTACACTTTTCGCGGCACACGTACTTACAGCCAATCAGCTCTGAATGATGTGAGATGACGTATGGTGAGGATGGCATCTCAGTGCCCCTATGGTCATTATTTTTTTTGCCACACACGTTAAATAGAAAAATACTCGTTTTTACAGTCACCGTTCACTTAGACAGTGAGATCTGGTTTTGATCGGGTTTTGTCCCACATGGCTCTAAACAGCTCAATAGGCACACACTGTAGACACTAATTAGAAGAACACAGACTAAAACAGCAATGCAATTTGAGTGCCCTCAAACTCCCCTTACATTCATCCAGAGACCAGTTTACAAACTTAAAGTTTGGTAAGAACCAGGCTGGGGGGTCTCCAGGCAACAAATGTATCCGAGCCAGAGTGCACATGGAGCGGATACATTCCTCCATGAAATCAGACACCCGTTTTTTTTTTGAGTCCTCTCAAAAACCGGGATTTCGTGCAGACAGTAGTCTGAAATGGATGAATTAATTTTGACGGAGAAGGGGAAGCTTGGTTGGTTGCCAGCCTGAAGTGCCAACAGGTTGAGCTTTTTCGAGCCCCTTCTCTCCGCTTCTCCGTTGGCACTCTGCCGTTTTTTCGAATTGTGCTACCTCCAGGACAGAGACTGCGAAAAGCACCGTAGCCCCTCACAGACCACCAAAGAACGGACTAAGTAGCTCCAGCATCTCTCCCTAACATGGGCAAACAGGTTTTTTCACACCTCCAGGACAGACACCGCGAAAAGCACCTATCTGTGGCCCCTCACAGACCACCATAGGACAGACTACAGAGCTCCAGCATCTCTCCCTAACAGTGGCAAACAGGTTATTTCACTCCTCCTGGAGAGAGACCGCAAAAACCACCTCTCTGTGGCCCTTCACAGAGCCCCAAAGGACGGACTAAGTAGCTCCAGCATCTCTCCCTAACATGGGCAAACAGGTTTTTTCACACCTCCAGAACAGAGACCGCGAAAAGCACCTCTCTGTAGCCCCTCACAGACCACCAAAGGACGGACTACAGACCTCCAGCATGTCTCCCTAACATGCGCACTTCCATAACCTTGCACACCGTGAGACCCCGGGCCCCCGGACTTAAGCACTCCCCCACGGACTTAACCCAGATGATCACACCGTACAGAACCTCATGCCCCTGGTAATCCTAAAAGGGGGGTGGATTTTGCGGTGCTTTACCATCCGCCCATCAGTACCCATATTCGGCCTTCTTCACGGCACCCCCCCTGTGCTGGAGGTTCACACTTTAACTGTTTTGTCATATTCGTCTTTCCACGAGTGGGTGCGCCTGGCAAAGCTGTGTACCCAAACGTAAGCACTCTCACTCTGATTAAACACATAAGGACATCCGGGTAAGACCTTAGTGCCCCTTAGTACCCCTTAGTGCCCCTGGCACTCCATGTCGTTAAATGAGCTCAGTAATGTACTGCACAACATCACATGGGTAAATGAGCTCCGTAATGCCCTGCAAGATCACATTTGGTTTATTTCCAAGAAGCCAGGAAAATACACGATCTCCGTCATGTGCTGTAAAATATTATTCTTTGTTTATTTCCATCATTCAGGCAAATACACATATCTTTGTCCGCTCCAGGAGCTTCAAAGTGCAGACTCCTGAGCTCCGTCATGTCCTGCAAAATATCATTCTTCCGACCGCCAAGCACCGGCACGTGGACCCGGGGAGGAGGCCCTCCGATGGCGGGTCAAATTTGCTGATATCACAGCTGACGGCTGGACACTAGCCGTAGAGGAACACCAGGGCGGGACCAGGCAGTTCCCTCTTTGCAGACAAGCATAAAAAACTGGGTTTCCGATTTTTTTTAAACTTCATTTTTGATTATTTTAAGATATAATTGACCGTTTTCATTACTTTTTTCTTCTTTCCACGGGTGGGGGCGCATGGCAGGCCGCCTATGAGCTCCCACATTCGGCCTGGAACCTCCAGGATTTGTGGGCTAAGCTCCATAAACTGACAAAGTCACCCAGAAATGTCACTTTTTATAGCCCAAAAATATATAATACAAATGCATTTAAATAGTAAAAGGTACAATTGTGCTCCGAATTACCCGGAATTTGATTTATGTAGCCCCATGATAGTGAATACAAATCATTTTCATGGAAAAAAGTGTTAAAACGCCTGATTAAAGCATATGCAGGACCCCAGTGAGCTCCAGACTATGTGCATTATGTTAGGGAACCATATTAATGATAAAATAAATCATTTAAATGCAAAAATAATGATTACAAATCAGTTTTAGGGGGACAACTGTGGAGAGGAGCCTGAAAATGACTCTCGTGCACCCCGGAGAAGCAGGGTCTCACACTCACAGGCACACAGGCAGAGACCCAGGGTGATGCACATGAAGGAGTTCAAGTATCTCGGGGTCTTGTTCTCGAGTGAGGGAACAATGGAGCGTGAGATGGGCCGGAGAATCGGAGCAGCGGGAGCGGTACTGCAGTCGCTTTACCGCACCGTTGTGACGAAAAGAGAGCTGAGCCAGAAGGCAAAGCTCTCTGTCTACCGGGCCATTTTCGTTCCTACCCTCACCTATGGTCATGAAGGATGGGTCATGACCGAAAGAACGAGATTGCGGATACAAGCGGCCGAGATGGGTTTCCTCCGCAGGGTGGCTGGTGTCTCCCTTAGGGATAAGGTGAGAAGTTCAGTCATCAGGGAGGGACTCGGAGTTGAACCGCTCCTCCTTCGCGTCGAAAGGAGCCAGTTGAGGTGGTTCGGGCACCTAGTAAGGATGCCACCTGGGCGCCTCCCTAGGGAGGTGTTCCAGGCACGTCCAGCTGGGAAGAGACCAAGGGGTAGACCTAGGACCAGGTGGAGGGATTATATGTCCTGAGAGCGCCTTGGGATCCCCCAGTCAAGGCTGGTTGATGTGGCCGGGGAAAAGAAAGTTTGGGGCTCTCTGCTGGAACTGCTACCCCGGATAAGCGGGAGAAGATGGATGGATGGATGTTTATAACGTTATGTTTTAAGCATGAAAGCTGTAGGCCTATAGCTGTCAACTGTTCAAACTGTAATCACCAGTGCAATACATTTGACAAATTTGACTTGGTTTCTATACTTATTTGAACATGTATTTATTTATTTTTCAAAATTTAACTTTTTTTTCAGCAGAAAGTATTAAAAATAATGATTACAAAAAAATAGAAAAAGAAATATAAAACATATTTAAGATCATGTTTAATCATCTGATTTGTCTGTACATTGTTGTTTTAGTCTGTGTTCTTCTAATTAGTGTCTACAGTGTGTGCCTATTGAGCTGTTTAGAGCCATGTGGGACAAAACCCGATCATGCCCCTCCCTCTCACTGTCTAAGTGAACGGTGACTGTAAAAACTACACTGCGCATGCTCAGAGTATTGTCCTATTATTTAATGTGTGTGGCAAAAAAATAATGACCATAGGGGCACTGAGCTGCCATCCCCACCATACGTCGTCTCCCATAATTCAGAGCTGCTTGGGTGTACGTGTGCCGCAAAAAGTGTGGTGTGTGTGTGTGTGTGAAGAGCAGACGAGAGACGCATCCTAAAACCTGGAAGTACAGTAAGCTGCGCATGGCTTCCCTCGACAAAAAAGCAATGAGATTTCTCTTTAATTTATATTTAAATTATAAAATTACATTTTTTGGGTATCCTTTGGTATGATTTGTGCTAAACTGTCTGTTTAAAAGTAATCAAAGCATCAGACAAAAAAGATTTTGAAAATAATATTATATTTTGATTTAGGTCAAAATATAATATTTGTAAACCTGAAGAGTCAGTGCCAGTGCCTCACCAGCCATGAAGCTCACTGCAGGAGCTTATATATAGACATCTAAGTTGTTGGTGCCCCACCACTTTTGTACATATAAAAACGCCACTGTGTGTGGCCTGTCTTGCCTATAATTTAAAGGGTTAAATAGTGCACAATATATACTTAACACCAAAAGTAAGAACATCTGTGTTTCGTAGATTATTTCTTTGTTGTAACAATGCTTCTTGGCAATACATCTTGCATCGTTGCAAAGCCTGTTTATTTACATTTCAAGTGGTGCCACATTTGTGACCAGCATGAGGAGGAGAGGCTGTGTTTGGTTCTTCCACACGCTACTGTGGCTCCTTGTTAAATTAATACATTGTTCATAAATAAATGTTGCCAAAATATCTTGATTCATCAGACTTCAATCATCCAATCCACCAAACAACACCAAACAAGAGTCAACAGCAACAAAAAGCTGTTTGGCATTGGCAGAGGAGATTTGTCCCACGCTTCACGGGCACGCCCCACATGCTCAGCAATAAGCTACCAAACACAGATCTCCTTGCTTTTTGTGTGAAGTTTATAATAAATAAGTAGTGTTTAACATATGAATCGAATATGTTTTACAGAACACACCATGGCCACAACCCTGGAGGATGTAGGCAAACAGGTGAGTACAATTAAACTAATCTGCCCCCCCCCCCCCCCCCCCGTAGTTAAAGGGTTATCTTTTCCTTATTTCACAGTTTTTCAGTGTTGAAGTGTGCTGCAACCGTGTCAGGAAGTGAATTGCTGTGATCTTTAAATGCTTCCATTGAAACTCAAATGATTTGTGCTTCTGTTCACTTCTCACACAAATGTTACATAAAGCATGGCTGGCAGAACATGTGGCTGAAGTGTAGGCACTGAGTGGTGCTGAGCCTGTGATGACCCCACTGTGCTGCCTCCTGTGTGACAGAGTCTTCAGGATACATTTTGAACTGTAGGGGTTAATCACATCAGAAATCCTTTTTTTGTCCCACAAAGGGGAAATGTACGATATATATATATATATATATATATATATATATATATATATATATATAAAATATATATAACAATCAACAATCCAGTCTCTGATAGTGTTACGTTATTATGAGAGTGCTCTGATACTTGTTTGATTCTGAAATCTATAAATATATACATATATACTAGGGCTGGCAAGTTAACGCGTTAACGCAAAAAAATTAACGCCACTAATTATTTTAAAGCGATTAACGCATGTGTATTTTTTTTTCTCGGCCGCCCCGTAGTTTCAGAGCGCATCGAGTTTAAAATACCATCTGCAAGCTGATGCTGACAGCCCCGCTCCTGCCGCCCGCTTGTGGCAGACCACACTTCCACGCTCACCGGCAGGCACCGACTGGCCATCGGGAGGACCGGGAGGGGGTGTCTGTGCGTGTGTGTGTGTGTGTGTGTGTGGCCCGAGGGAGAGACCTTACGTGCATTGTTGTTGTTAGCATCTGGTGCTAGCTAGCTGCGCTAACGGATATAAGGAGCTGTTTAAATGAAAACAGAGGAGCGCTCTATCCACACAACTGCGCCGAGCACTTGACTTGATGCAGGAAGCAGACAGCGGGACATTGTAGGAGAAGTCAGCACACTCATGATTGCAGCGTCCAGGCAGCTCCCGTTCGAGCATATGCCTTGAGTTGCACATAGCTCCAACGATCCATCGCACGCATGCACACACACACACACACACACACACACACACACACACACACACACACACACACACACACACACACACACACACACACACACACACACACACACACACACACACACACACACACACACACACACACACACACACACACACACACACACACACACACACACACACACACACACACACACACACACACACACACACACACACACACACACACACACACACACACACACACACACCATTTGTATTGTATGAGTTCCAGGTTGAATTGAGGCAAATATTTGTAATGTTCAGAGGTTGTTGTTTAATATTCATGAGAATATTTGTCATTGTTCAAATGATAATAAACATTAGCATAAAGCATATTTGTCCACTCATATGTTGATAAGAGATGCGATTAATTTGCGATTTCTGAAGGTGTGGCGGGGGGCCTTCCTCTTGGCGGACTTCATTCTCTCCAGCCCTGACATGTTCAGAGGAGCCACAGTCCTGGAGCTGGGAGCGGGAACAGGCCTCACCAGCATCGTCATGGCAACCATCTGCAAAACAACATTCTGCACAGGTATATTTCATCAGGCACAAATCATTTAAAAAAGCTCAACACTGAAAACTGACGTAAGAATATCTTTACTCATCTTAATCTGAGCTCCTCTTAGTGTTTCCTCTACTGCGTCTCATTCATACAGTATCTGTTAGATTACAGCTCTGTGCTGACACACTGATCCCAGCACACACTGCTCCCTCCATACTTCAGTTCATTCAGTCAAGACAAACTCTATACTTGTGTACATGATCATATTTATATAAAAACATTCCACTGTAACTCATTTGTTCATCATATTACATCCCATATCAGCCTTTCTCAAACTGATTAAATCATGCCACATCTA
>NW_027262296.1:5000-34502 GCF_902827115.2 Pseudochaenichthys georgianus | reverse complement strand
TAGTACAAAGCAACCACCCATTAAAAGCCAGATTGAAGAGGTGAGTGCTTTGAAGGAGGTGAGGTCGGTGCAGACTCTGATGGGTTGGGGGAGTGAGTTCCAGAGGGAGGGGGCAGCGACGGAGAGGCTCTGTCCCCCCAGCTCCGGGGATTGGTGCGGTGGAATTGAACTAAAACGTATTTAAGATTAAAAACTGCTATTATTGGTGCGGTTGGATATTTAGAACAGTTTTTGGTCTAAGAGTGGTGATATAACCCAAGTGAGTACAGTAACATGGTTTTAAAATGCAAATGCACTTGTGTGTAATAGACGTGTTGTGTTTAAAGCAGGTATTATTTATTTCGGGGTGGTGTTGCTTTGGTAACGGAGTGGTAAATGAATTTCATACAAGTACTATCTACGTGTGAAGTCTGTGTGTGAAGTGCTCTGCGATATTTTTAAAAAGTATTACACATTTCACCTCGGGGCCGACACGGGATCACGCTCCTTTGAAGTGCTAAAAAAACATGTTTGTGAATGAAGAGCGGAGTGGCGCATCACACACACACACACACACACACACACACACACACACACACACACACACACACACACACACACACACACACACACACACACACACACACACCTGCAGCTAAAGGAGATTTTTTTTTTGAAAGTTGGACAGACGGAGGAAAGATATTCCACGGCCGACCTTTTCTTTTCCCAGCCGCGGTTAACCTTGGAAACATGTGCCTGGTCCTCAGACTGACGCACACATGACTCAAAGGTCAGCGTATCCAGCTCAAGAGGAGCTGATCGCGCCTCTAAAGGGAGAAAAGAAGGCCTTCGTGCCAGATGGTATGTTCCTCCTCGGTGCAGAGACACTTGTGTTTGGCACATAGTTTGTCTTTATGTAGAAAAAAGAGGAATACAGTATGCTCCAAGCCACAGATTACCATTAATTGAGAATCCACACACTGCTCTCTGGCAGCAGACTGTTTACTTGTTTGTCGGGAGCATGTGTGTGTGTGTGGTGTGTGTGTGTGTGGTGTGTGTGTGTGTGTGTGTGTGTGTGTGGTGTGTTGTGTGTGTGTGTGTGTGTGTGTGTTTGTGTGGGTGTGTGTGTGGTGGTGTGTGGTGTGGTGTGTGTGTGTGTGTGTGTGTGTGTGTGTGTGTGTGTGTGTGTGTCGGGGGGAATGGCCTGTTGGGGTTATGGAGGGTGCAGCGTGGGGTGATGAATAGGACGCTTTTGTTCTCCGTCTCTCAGCTGTCTGCAAACCGGTGAAGGAGAGAATGGTGAGAGAGTAAAGGGAGGATGAGGTGAGGGAGATATCCAGATAAAGGGGGAGGAAAGAGGAGATAGAGGGGGTGAGAGAGACACTGTGAAGCGTGGGCAGTACAGGTGAGACGTGAGGTGAGAGAATAGAGGGGGGAGGAAGAGGAGGGGGGTGTGAGGAAGGAAAGAGACTACTTGTGCATTCAAGAACACTGCAGCGTTGTCTCCGCAGCACAACGCGGAAACAAAGAAGTTGGAAATCGTTGCCTTTCATGGCGGTGGTGAAAAACCAAACAAATGTCCCGGGGAGAAGAGAGAAAGTGTCCCTGATGGGGATGCAGAACACACACTGACCTCATGGCCTTCACGCATGACGGGGTTTGGAAACGAGCCAATCATATTGACAGATGCTGATGAGTCCGGCCGTGTTGGAGCGGCCACTTTAATATCGCATAACGAAAACCATTGGACTGTACTACTTTCTAATACAAAGTATAATACATTTGAAATGGCAGCGCATTACAATGGAGAGCTGGGGCGCGATAAGGTCATCTGTGATGCAAAGTCTTGATATGTGATATTTGAGAGACCTTTAAGGCACTAAAGAAAAGCGTTTAAAAGTAGCACATGGTGGGGGAAACAGGCAGGACCTTTCTGCAGCCTGACAGCTCGAGCTGCACGGCTTCAAACCTCACTTCACGTGCTCCACATCCTGGCAGAAAAGTCAGACATTTGAGTTCACTGTAAAGTTGGGGTAAAAGCATCCACCTCAACGTCACGAAAAAGCAGTTGTCTCTAGCCACCATCTAAGGGCGAAATGAAGTATATTTGCCTGCTCTCCTAACGAAATAATAAGCTGGAATTGAACTAAAACTAGCAAAATTAATTAAAGTGGTTGTAAAGTTGATGAAATCAGGACTACAGAACGTATTTAGGATTAAAACCTGTTATTACCTCGGCTATTTTTGCATCTGACAACAGTTTTTTGTCTAACGGCCCGTCCACACAGCGGCGTTGGAAGCGTCTGCCCATTCACTTTGAATGACGTCACTTTTCGCCGAACTGCATTCTGGGAAGCAGAGCGGAGCTTTCCTGGCGTTTCAAGCTGCAAAAGTTGAGCAATGTTTTGAAGCTTCTCGGTGGAAGCGTCAGCCAATCAAATCGTATGCCAGTACAAGCTCTAGCCAATCAAACCGCTGCTTGTGTGTCAGGGGGGGAGATTCATGTGATTGGTTGTTGGTCGAGTTTCAGACACGCCCAGCTCCAAGCTCTTTCCAAAGCCGCTGTGTGGACGGGCCGTAACGGTACGGTCCACACAGCAGCTTTTCAAAAGATCTTGAACATCTTGGAGCTGGGCGTGTCTGACAGCTTGGGGATGTTTTGCGAGCAACGCGACCAACAACCAATCACATGAATCTCCTGCCCCCGACATGCAAAGCAAAAAACCCCAGGGATTTTATGCGAGCAATATATAAATATATAAACTCCCCAAACAGGCGAAAACCTACCAGTTTCCCCCCACTGTCTCTGCCACCTCCCTCCATGCTGGTTCCTCCGGTTTGTATCCGGTAATAGTTCTGGTCGTAAAGAACCGGGTGATTTGCTACCGTAACTTCTCGTTTGGAATATGAGGAATGAACTGCGGTCCTGGTTCTCCCTGCTTACACGCGGTTTGATTGGCTAGCGCTTCTTACTGTCAGATTTGCATACCACGTGTTTGATTGGCTGGCGCTTCCAGCTCAGCTTCAAAGTTGAACATTGCTCAACTTTTGAATCCTGGAAATCCTGGAAATCCTCGCTCCGCTCCCCCACAATGCAGTTCGGCGAAAAGCGAGGCAAAGTGGACGTCATCCCCATTCAAAGTCAACGGGCAGGCACTTGTATGTGAAAGATGTATTGTGTTTATCATCATCCTGAAGGCAACATAAAGTATATTTGCCCGTTCACCTGCAGCTAAGTAACGTCCAGATATGTTTTCCGATGCTATAAGGGAAGCTGGTTACAATCTTTGAATTTTCTCCGCACAAAATGTATTCAGGAAAATGTAAAACACGTCCCTAAAGAAGCCGAGTCTGCTGGTGTTCCCTTGCCAAAGAAACATCAGCGCGTCACGGTCCGGCCATGTTTTCTGTTTGCGTTGGGCACCCGGAACGTTCTGGGAAAAACGGTGTGGGAACGCAGCGTGAGTGCTTTTCTGGAAGCAAACTGAAATGTGTCTGAAGAACTAAATGTCAGTTTTAACGCTGAAGACGAAGATTAATTTTCCTCAAGCTTTGTACTCTATTATTAAATTAGTAAAAGAGTAATCAAGGGATTTGAAGATATCGTTTTTGGGTTTATAAAATTGTAATTATCCCTACTTTGATCAATTTTATTTTATATAGAAAACAAGGAATAATCTCGTTGAAAAAAGCGTTGAAGTCGACGACTGAGTAGAGTACGCAGAACAAAGGGGCTGTAGGAAAACATCTTGTACTTTTGGGTATCAGTAATCAAACTCTTGTCGACAGTTATTGAAACATTTCCAACTTGCAACACAAGGAACCGTTGCAACATACGGGACAGTTGGACATGTGGCTGTGTGTCAGTGAGGAGGAATCCTACAAAGCGAAGCAGCTCGGGTCTAAAATCTGTCGGCAACATCCAGTTCTGTTCAAACATCAAACGTCTCTTCGCAGCCACGAACACTATCGAGCTGTAATCAAAGATCAAGCACAAAACAACAACTCCAATCCTCTCCACGCAGATGTATATTTTTTTCCAGCCACCCACGCACACGTTTCCATCAACACAAAACACTTGAAATGAATCCATTGAGCTGGCCGATCATCTCCCCACGGAGAGGTACACAGAAAACACCTCTCTGTTGCTGATTGAGAACCGTCTGGAATAACTAACCTCAGCGCGGACAAGAGGATATGTTCTGTCTTCCCGCACCGGGGTCCTCTGAGGCCAACATGTCTCTCTCTCTGATGAAACAGAGGAGTGGGCGAACAGGACACCGACTGTTCTTCCTCCACACACAGCAGACGAGATGGAGCATCCTCTCTCTCTGAGTCATACACCGCGGTAGCACCACCTTCCCTTTGTCACGTATCTGTGTTACTACCTATTTAAACGACTACTTTGAGTGTATTTGGTTTGTGTTTTTAACCGTTATACTACTTGGGATGATATTGTATACATTGGTGCTTTCGTTACAGATGTTTGATCCTAAAACGGTAAATACAAAGAAACCGTCTTGTAAGTTCGGAAAATGACGCTTTACTGAAATGCAGCATTTAAAACCACGAAAAGACGACACGTGCCAAATGAAGACATCCGAACGTCGGTGACAGTACGGCCCGTCCACATACAGCTTCCACAGCTTCAACAACGGTTTCCAACGCGTCTGCCCGTTCACTTTGAATGGGGTGACGTCACGTTGCCTCGCTTTTCGCCGAACTGAATTGTGGGGTAGCAGAGCGGTCCGTCTCCGGAGTAGCCAGCGGCCAGCCAATCAAATCCCGTTTCTGAAAATCTGACAGCTCAAGCCGTAGCCAATCAAACCGCGTCTAAGCTGGGAGAGATATCCCGCCGTTCATTTCTATATTTAAAAAAAAGTCGGAGGAGAAACTAACTATCGCCGTAGCAAATCACCCGGTTGTGTAGGACCAGACCCTCTTCACCTACCCGGGACACAAAACCGGAGGAACCATCATGGAGGGAGGGTGGCAGAGGCAGTGGGGGGAACTGGTAGGGTTTTCGCCTGTTTGGGGAGTTTATATTTATATATATATATATATATATTTATATATATATTGCTCCCATAAAATCCCCGGGGTTTTTTGCTTTGTATGTCGGGGGCGGGAGATGCAGTGTGATTGGTTGTTGGTCGCGTTGCTCGAATAAAATCCCCAAGCTCCAGACACGCCCAGCTCCAAGCTTTTTTGAAGCTGTAGTGTGGACGCTCCGTTAGGGTTGCAAAGGGGCGGAACTTTCCGGTACATTTCCACGGGAAGTTAATCTGGGGAATTTGGAAATATTCCATATTGTTTTTTATTGTATTAATTATTTTATTGAACTAATCATTTGTTTCATTGAAGAACAAAAACATGAATGTTGAGTTAAATATTACTTCTAGAAATCATGTGTGCATGTGATGGAGGAGTGCACAGTGCCTGTAGGGGGTGTGGCCTCAATAGCCATGCAGGAAGCAGTGTGCTATGGCATGGATATTCAAGTGTATGGCATCCGGTTGTTTTAGTCAAGATTATGCTAAAATATACTTTCCCCAACTATATTGAAGTTCCCTAAAAAGAGCCAACCTTCCATTTGAAAATTCCCAGTTTATTCCCGTTTATTCCCGTGGAAAGTTTCCATCTTTGAAAATTCCCGGAATGTTGCAACCCTAGTGACAGTACCTACTCCCATCTATATTGAGATTCTATTGATGTGTTGTCCAACCCTCAAAAGCACAACCACTTTTCCTGAATGCATGAAGCTAAGCTAATGCAAAAGGTAAACAAACCATGCTAAGCTAAATAAACTGCATGTTAACGACAACAAATATCTCTCATGTGTCAAACAAGCTTGACGACCTTAACTGCCCCACCTCTTTTCTTCCCCGAATGCATTAAACTAATAGCATACACAAGAAGTAAATAAACCGTGCTAACTGCATGCGAGCTAATTTGCAATCGTAACAACAACAAATGTCTTTTCATTGTTTGAATCAAGCTTGTGATAGGGGCAGTTAAGGTTTCTCCACTCAACAATGATTAATGCTAAATGATATGCCTTACGCCTTGTTTTCTAAACGCATCGAGCTAATAGCATATGCAAAAAGGAAATAAACCCCACCGACTGAATGCAAATAATCTAATTTGCATGCTAACGATGACGAATGTCTTTAGTTTTTTGAGTCAAGCTTGTGTGAGCGGCACTTTCGGGTTCCTGTTCATCCACAACAAGTAGTCCCCTAACATGCAGTACCTCTATTTCTCTGAGTCCATCATAAGAAGTGGATACACCAAGCTTGTGTTAAGGGCAGTTACATTTCCTCTTACTACGATTAACCCTTATCTCAATCTGTTGAATGCATCTTGCTAATTGCACACAGCCGGCTGTATGCAACAGCTGATATGCGTGTGAACAACTGAAACATGTACTTTCATTTATCAAACCACCATCTTGTCTTCAGGGGCAGTTACGGTTCCTCTTCACTACAATTCATCCTCTGATGTCCTGATGGCACACACAAAGTTGGAGTGATGTGGCTGCAGCCAGGTGATGAAGGTGACGATGAGGAGGCAGTCAGACTTCATTAGCCTTCATCATGACACTTCATCAGAGAGAGGGAGTGTGTCCCGCTGGCGTAATGAGCCGGGAGCACGAACAAAAGCAGATGGCTCTGCGAGTCAGACAACAAGGCGTTCATAATTGAATATATATCGTTCATTTCAATTTGAGCAGAGCAGCCGTTGTTCTCCCTTATGCACCTCAAAGGAAAGCCATTACCATGAGCTGCCATCACACTGAGTCCAACGAGACTTCTCAATGCTGGGAATAATTTATAACGAGTCAGGGATGTTGGGGCTGTGGTGATGAACGGCTCCCCAGTGTCCCTGTCAGCTATTTCATTATCTATTAATCTGCAGATATAGTCTATGACATGTCAGGAAATAGTAACAAATCTCCTTTAAAATCCAGGATGTCCCTGAATAACTTGTTTTTGTACAAAATCCAAAGATATCCGCTTTATTTTTGATCAAATCTCCATATTTGAGAATAATAATAATAATAATAATAATAATAATGGGTTCCATGTATAAAGCACTTCATATTTGAATTCAAATCCTGAAGTGCTACAAGTCGTGAGCATGAACAGTATAAATAAACATTACACAACACGGTAGAATTAATAAAAAAGCAATAAAAATAAATAAATAATAAATAAATAAAAGGGTGATAAAAAGGTCTAGGCAAAGGCTCTTTTGAAGAGATGGGTTTTGAGAAGCGGCAAGACACTTTCTCTGACATGTGTGCGTGGAGAAATGACCTTAAGTATCAATCCATCATAAATATTGCTGTCTATTCTTCAACTAATCACTGCAGCTTTCCTATTAAAGCACAATCCATCAAACGCCTTTTAATGACCCCGATAATAAAGACACTCTTAGCCCGTGGTGCTCACTTGGAAGGGACCTTAAGGTATATGAGGTATTTATGGCTGTCATATAACTTCAACAACCTCACTAGCATTTTACAGTAGCCTTTCATCTCCTTCTGGGCGTTCTCTTCAACTCAGAAATATAGTTTAACTTTCTCAATGAAAGTGTAGAAGCTGAGAATAAGCAGGAAGTGATTTACAACTCCATGCACATGACAGCAGCTGTCAACCTGTCACTCGTGCACACTTTGCAAAACACGTGCACAAGTCTGTTAGCAGCATGCACAGAGAGGAACTTGCTCCAACGGGTCGTCCTCGCAGCAGGACTGTGCATCAGTTAAAGCCCCCTTCCGGATCCAGACGCACAACTGGAACTCCTCTTCTTCCTCCTCCTCCTCTTCCTCCTCCTCCTCCTCCTCCCTCCTCCTCCTCCTCTTCCTCCTCTCCTCACCCTCCACACAGCAAGTGCAACAGTACTCACCCCCAGCTTCTTGCTCCGTATCCTCACATATCCCTGTTTCACTATGTCGTTGAAGTTGGAAGCCATGCTGAGGGGAGGCTTCCTGCCCGGGGAGGGAAGTGACACACAGTAATATCTCTCCCAGTTGTGTGTGTGTGTGTGTGTGTGTGTGTGGTGTGTGTGTGTGTGTGTGTGTGTGTGTGTGTGTGTGGTGTGTGTGTGGTGTGTGTGTGTGTGTGTGTGTGTGTGTGTTGTGTGGTGTTGTGTGTGTGTGGTTGTGTGTGTGTGTGTGTGTGTTGTGCGCGTGTGTGTGTGCGCGTGTGTGTGCGTGCGCAGCTGTAGTGTTTCTACTGTAGGGTCGCTGGCGGGGGAGACATCGGGCGGTGGGAGACCTGCCCGGCTTCAGAGGAGCGATCCATCCGAGCAGGGAGATACCATGCAGTCAGCTGATCCTCCGAGGAGAGAGAGAGGGACTGAGGGAGAGAGAGGAGGAGGCGGAGAGCTTCCTGGACCACAACCATCACAGAAACTGCGAGGGGGGTGGGGGAGGGAACCTGCAAGGGAAGGAGCCTCATTCAAGGAGGGTGCAACCATTCATTGGCAGGAGGAACGAAATGCTTTTAAATGTTAAAACGACTTTCAGCAGGTGGGCTGTTAGACAAAAAACAGCCTCAAAATCCAAGACCAAAATAACACAGCTACAATAAACTAGTCATAAGTTTCGTATACATCTCGAAAGAGTATTCATGCGGTGCAAACATTATTAAGATGATGTGAACTCCTATATTAAATATGACCCTGCTCCATCAGGCCTGTTCAGCCCTGAGCCTGCAGCTCTCGGCTTCACAGGAAGTCCATGATAACTTCCATACATCTACTTTAAAAGACTATTTGAGTGCTTAGTCATTTTATGTTTCCCCTTCGTGTTATAAGATCGAGAGAAAACATATCAGATGATACAAGCGGTCGAGATGGGTTTCCTCCGCAGGGTGGCTGGCGTCTCCCTCAGGGATAAGGTGAGAGGTTCGGTCATCAGGGAGGGACTCGGAGTTGAGCCGCTCCTCCTTCGCGTCGAAAGGAGCCAGTTGAGGTGGTTCGGGCACCTAGTTAGGATGCCACCTGGGCGCCTCCCTAGGGAGGTGTTCCAGGCACGTCCAGCTGGGAGGAGACCGAGGGGTAGACCTAGGACCAGGTGGAGGGACTATATCTCTTCGCTGGCCTGGGAGCGCCTTGGGACCCCCCAGTCAGAGCTGCTTGATGAGGGGAAAGGACGTTTGGGGGCTCTCTGCTGGAACTGATACCCCGAGACCCGACCGCGGATAAGAGGAGAAGATGGATGGATGGATGGATGGATAGAAGGATAGATGGATGTCAGATGAATTAATAAAGGGACTATTCTTCGTGAATGCCTCCTTCTTAAACACTAAGATATGCTGCTTTGTTTTCTCTCATTTCATCTTGCATTTGAATCGATTTTGGTTTTAGACTGTAGTCTGGGTTTTAAAGATGTAACCGTTGATACAAAATCAATATTTCTAAGCATACTTAGAAGTTTAATGGACAAAGCATTTCATAAACAAGTGAAAATACACTCGTATTTTCCCCGTTCATCACTAAAGGTTGTGACTGTATTTATTATTATATTTAGCAGCAGCCTTTAATGTGTTTCCACGGCACATGCCAGCGCTGTAGGTTCAGGTTCTTCCGGTCGTTCATCATCGCGATCACTGAAATAATGTATGAGCTCGTGCACAAGGTCACGATCAAGGTGCTCTCTTCATCTTTGTTACTCAGTGTGCTTGATAAGACTTCCTGTTCAGGATTTCAAATCTCACTATAAAATGTCTGAAGTAACTCTTGCCTGTCTTTTGCATTATGTTAAAGAAAATGTGTACAGCCTTGTTTAGATTCATTTGCATTCTTCTATTACCTGAGTATATATCTTTCTTTACCCCGACGGCCTAAAAGGAAAACTATAAAATATATTAATATATTAATTATTACCTGAGTATAGCACTTCCATACTGTCTAATAGGAAAACACGATTTGAGCGTGTGTCCTCCACGCTTTGACATGTTGAATAACGAGAGCAGCTCGTCCACCAACAGATGAAATTAATTGTCGCGACTGTAGAGCCTGGCCTCAGCTGGAATACAATGCAATCAAAAAGCTCTGATAATTAAAAAAGCACGGAGACAAAATGCAAGAGCTCTAAATCTGAGCGTCAGGTACATCGATAAGAAACGCGGACATGACTTATGTTGATTAGACGAGAGCTGGCTTAGAGGGAAATAAACAAGTATATCATGAAGTGCAGATTCCTTTCCTCTCCTCACTCCAACAAAGAGACGGCAGCATAGATTAGTGTGTCAGTATCAGAACACAGATAAATGAGGATGTGTTATCGTCTCTAGCGCCGCACCATTATCCCATTGCTCATACTAATGTATTTCCGTGTCGTGAAAAAACTTTACTCAACACTTCCGCAAACTTCAAAATATCGTGACTTTCTTGATGTGTCCTCACTATCGTGTGTCTAAAAGTCCAAAGATCACATGCGTTGTTGAGTGTGTGTGGAATACGGAGGCTTTGTACCGACGGCTGCCACTTTGAGACGAGCTCTCCTGTCAAGTGTCGTCTTTTGAAGTAAAACTTTCTCCGTCACGCGCGGGCGCTCCGAACGGCACGCCGCCTCCCCTCCAACACACAGCTCCACTTTGATTCCCCTCGTTTCTCCGTGGAAGTGTCCTCAAATCTCAGACTTGAAGTTGTTTTGTCTTCATAATGCTCTTTGTACAACATGCCTGTTCCATTCCGCCGCCTCGTCTTCTTCTCTCCAAGAAACAATGCCACCATGTCTCTTTCATTGCACCACCACTATCGTGGTAGGAGCTGTCCTAGTTCTGGGGGATGTAATCACCAGTGTGGCCTCGGTTTGTCGCAACACAAACCCGACATATGGCGCACACGACCTCCATCAAGGTCACGAGCAAAGCCGCCGATATCTGCTGAGCTGTAGAAACAACTCGTGTCCAATACGGGCAATTTATCGGGTATTGACCTCATAATCATCGCCATTTGTCACAGACGATCCGCTTACACATCCCAGTCCCTTCACGTCTGTGATGATTAATACTGCGAAGACTGCGAGAAGCCGAGCCATCCATTAAAGCATTAAGCATTCCTGCAACTGAATTGTTTATTTTAGTCACATCGCAGCAAAGAAGGAAACTTTCAGATGCTTATGGTGAAATATGAAAAGTGCCTTTGCATTAGTTTGTCTCGTTGGCGTCCGTCCACGACGCGGCTAAATAATTAACACATTCTGAAAAGATAAGCAGGGTGTGAACGGGGGAGGGAGGGGGAGAAGTGCCTCCCGTCGCTTACTTGTTTGCCAGGTAAGCATTTTTACGTGTGGGCGTCTGCACGAGAAAATAGAGACACACACAGGCAGAGCTATGGTAATGCTTCGGTTCTGTACTCCAGCTTTGTACAGCTCTCCTATCAGCCCGATATGCTAATAGGCACAATGGGATTTGGGTTTGATTAAATGTCAGCGCCTGAGGGGGAGAACGGTAATGTGGAAAGGGGGAAAGCTCATTTCTCAGAATAAGAGATGCAGCGGGTCCTTGGCTACTGAAGGAGGACATTGGTCAGTCACACGATGCAGGACAGAGAAGGTTGTGTGGAGTCCCCGAAGATCAGGCCTTGGCATGTTTGTGATTTACTCCGCAGAAGTACAAGTGGTTGGAGGGCGTCTCTGTCCTTCTCTAGAAGGTGAGTGAGTGCTGAAGAGTGGAGGGGTCCTTAACTTCAATCAAGCATCTGAGCCTATAAAGACTCCTTTCATTACTAAATTAAATGAATAATAGGAGATGAAAAGACATAATTTACATCTGCAGATGCGTCCTTCCTTCATGGTTATCTCATTGTTGATAAGCAAGTGTGTATTTGCATCCGTAGAGATTTATAATTGTAAATGAGTGTGTGAGTCATCAAGTGAACTTTAGACGGTACACTAATGATCATTATGGTAATTAGTGGCGTGCGGGAGAAAGGAAAGAGATGGGGGTGAATCAGAGGGGAAACCAAGAAGAAGAAGAAGAAGAAGAAGAAGAAGAAGAAAGAAAGAAGAAGAAGAGAAGAAGAAGAAAGAAGAAGAAGAAGAAGAGAAGAAAGAAGAAGAAGAAAGAAGAAGAAGAGAAGAAGAAGAAGAAGAAGAAGAAGAAGAAGAAGAAAAAGAAGAAGAAGAAGAGAAGACAAGAAGAAAGAAGATAAGAGAAGAAGAAGAAGGCACGGTGGCATCACAATGAATGAAAAGCCTCGGTCTCCGGGAAAGGCTGCACCTCCCGCTGGGTTGACCCGCTCTTTGTGTCTTAAATTGGGGTCCATCTTGAGTCACGGTGAGGATGAACCCGGGCCGGATCTCTGGAGACGTGTTCTGTTCTGCTGCGGCGGCGTTTTCTCTCCGAAAGACCGGGGGAGGCTGACTCCACACAGTTCATCACACTCAGCGCCTCCCTACTCTCCCATGAGTGATGAGAAAGCCCGTTTCTCCTTCCTTTTCACGCCGCGCAGCTACTTTAGAGAGAAGAGGCTTTCTGTGTGACGGAGGTTCCTGGATCACGGAAGGCCCTTCGTGTGACCGTCTCTCTCACGGTCATATCACACTCCATGAAACAGAGCCAGGAATCAGCTCTTATTTATCACTTTATTAAATCACTCTTTAAATTCAATTTCACTTCATTAAACCATTTTGTATTTGTGTCAACACATGCACTTAAAGTCACAGATGGCGTCATGTTTTTGGACTCTTCTATTTTACTGTTATATTTCTTGTGTTTTGCAAGACTTGATAGGGTTTGTGTGACAGTTGCTGGATTTAAAGGTAGGGTATAAGAATGGAGAAGCCAGCTCGAAAGAATCTGCCCCGTCCTTCAGACTTCCTCACAGAGCCCCTCCTCCAACACACACGGACGCGCACGTGACAAATGAGGGCGAGACGAGATAAGTGTGTGCCCAGATGGAAGGCTGACAGGCAAGGTAGGCCATCCGTTACTTAGCCGGCTCAGATGATTGGTCGTGCTTTTTACAGCGCCACGGCTTCAACAGATGATATTTTTTTATGTATTTATTGTCAAAGCACTTAAGATATTCATTGCTATCGGGATGTTAAGAGCATGGAATATAACAACAAGTATTTCTGAAGTGAATTACCCCACCTTTAAGATTGAGATAGTTTAAGGGGTGTTGCTGCTGATGGTGAAGTGCCAGTCTTTTGAAGTTAAACTCCTTGGCAAACATGTTTTATTATGTCTTTCTCACCTGACATGCATCGAGCAGGTCTCATGCTAAAGGCTAGCACCGGAAGGGTGAAGATGCTAAATGTCTTGAGGGTGAAGTTGCGGTCTTGATCTCACGCTGCCCCCCTGCATCTCTGTGATTAAACATTAGCACGTGCTGCTGGTCAGCCTCTCCTGCTTAGCATGACTAACATGTCCGCCCTGTAGAGGGCAATATTGTCTTCTAGGTCAGGGGAGCACTCTCAAAGGGCTCTTCAAATGTCCTCATGTTTCTACTGTATGCTAATTACATTTCTAAACGTATTCAATTAAAGTGATGACTGAGCAACAGGAGGTTTATGCAGAGAAACTCACACAAGGGATTTCACCACTGGTTGCATTCCCCTAAAAATGACTTGTAATAATCTTTATTTGTATACCTTTCATACAATAAGTGCAGTTCAGTTGACATTTCAAGAAAATTGAGATCACACAGAATACAGTTACCAGTAATAGACATAAAAACAAACTAAAAATAGACGTACAAAACATACATTTAGATTAAAGGACGAAAGTATGCATTGAAAGGAGGATAGTGCAAATTCAACACTCAATCAGGTGACAGGTTAAATGCATCGCAGGGCATTGAGAAAGTGCAGCAGAGAGCTTGCAATTCCTAAAAGGCTAAATTGTACATTTGAGTTTTTCCACCGAGCTGTCTTACGATACTTTTTAACATGCATCTCATTTAAAGGTGGGGTAGGTAAGTTTCAGAAACCGGCTCGAGATACACTTTGTTATATTCCATGGAATGCTCTTAACATCCTGATAGCAATGAATATCTGAAGTGCTTTGACAACAAATCCATAAAGAAATGTCATCTGGAGAAGCCGTGATACTGTTGGATGGCCTACCTGCCTGTCAGCCTTCCATCGGGGCACAAACTCATCTCGTGCCCTCATTGGTCATGTGCGCGTTCGTGTGTGTTGGAGGAGGGGCTCTGTGAGGAAGGGGCAGATTTTCTCCGGTTGTGTATTTTCAAATTCTAGCGATCTCGAGCCGGTTTCTCAAACTTACGTACCCCTCCTTTAATATGCAACACATGACGAGGTGCAGATGCATGGTTTGGTCCCTCAGCGCAGTTTGAACACAGTGCGTCTGATCAGATCCGCAGAGGGAGAGCTGCAGGTTATTGGCCTCCTTATTTCACCTGACAGATTTAATATGAAACAGGTGACGCTTGTGCTTCCCTCAATGGCCCCGGCTTGTGGGCCCTTCTTCTGGATTGGCAGGCGCACATGACTCCAGGTCGGGACAAAGCCACTCTTTTACCTCCGCTTCACACGGCCCGTGTGTGAGCATGGAGACGGGATGGAAATCAAACCTGCTCTGTCAATACAGCAAAGGTCAGCGGTGACGTCAGTGTGCGGGGACAGCCTCCTCCGTGATTCTGCGGCACATCTCTGGCGCCTGATTGGTCGCAGCTCTTTATATGTTGCACTCTTTGCCCCCTGCCCATGATCCCAACACAAACACTGTTTACTACTGCGGGGAGAAACTTGTCTGCTGACTCGCACGGAAAGTTGAAAACAACTTATTCTGGATTCCTTTTGATGTACTATTTTCATTTTTCATGCAGAGCTCGTCTCCCCACTCCCCCTGGAGGCCTCGAGCGCTCCCACTTCACCTCTGCTGGTGTTTGACTGACTGCAGAGGCGCGTGGGTGTCAGTGTGTGCTCACGTGGACCTGCATGGCCTCGTTGTTCAGGCGTGACTCTCAGCTGCTTGTCGTCCTGCCAGGCGACTTCATTCTCCTCCTCGACACTTATTTTCCTTTCCTCTGCAGTGTTGGCTTCACCCGCCGGTCGCCTGATTGCAACTTAGATTCGCAGCACTCTTTGAAACTGGAGCCACTTCCTCTGTTATCCATGGCTTTGTGTGTGAGCAGGGATGCCGCATTCACGATGGCTTTGTTATTAGTGTTAGTGTGAATGCATCTGGAGGGGAAACAGGAAGCCTCAGGCCATTACATGTGCTCCGTAGTGCTGGGGGGAAACGATTATTTCGAAAACGATTAATCGGGCGATTATTTGATCGATTAGTCGACTAATCTAACGATTATTTTTCTGTTGTTCAATTCATAAAAAACGTAATGTAAAAAAAACGTCATGTAAAACTTTTTTTTTCACGATACTGTGTCTCAGGGGATCTTAATATTTAACAAACTATTAATGTGTTATACCAGATTAACGGGAATAATCTCAGCTAACTGACGATACAAACCATGTTTACCAAAACAAAACACAAGTCTCATAAGAAGCATCTAAATGACCCATGAGCGAAAAATGCTAACGGACATTGGCACAGAACTCAAGATAAAAGTAACCCTTATTACTTATCGTAGCTGCACATACAAGATATCCGATTAAAGCTGAGACTCCACAGATTATGTAGGTATATAGTATCATCACTGAGTGATCCGGACTCGCGACAGGGGAAGCAAATACAGTCATCACAACACGTACCTTTACAGAGCTTCTAGGGAGATCGTCTCACCACCGTAGCTGTCAATCTGATCAAAAGACGTGTTCAATGGCATTAAAACGAGAAAAAACGCGGCTGAATCGGTTAATCCATAGGTTTTTAAAGTCTATGTATAAAAAAATATTGAATTTATAATCCATAATTCCATTTTTATGTAAAAAATCGGAGAGCAAATGCTAGCTGCTCATGGTAGCCACCACAGCTAGCTGCCGCTTTAAATGTTCCAACATAGCCGTTGTGCTTTTGTGATATGCCAACTCCATTTGGCAAAGACTGCAAATGACAATATCTTTGCGTTTGGACTAACTTTAACATATTCCCATGCTTTTGAAGACCTAGGGCGAGATGTTTTCGTTTGAGGGCTTCGTGCGCAATCCTGTGAGGAGGAGGTAGCCGTTTCAGTCTCCATTGTGTTTGAAGTGCGATTGTGAACGGCTTGTTGCTTTGTTTACACACCCACGTGTGTTGTAGCGACGCGTCGACGCGGAAATATGTCGTCGACGATATTTGAAGTCGACGCGTCGCTCCAGCACTAGTGCTCCGAGTGCAAAGTGAAGCGATAGAGATAACTGAAGCGCCCCCCCGATGGGGATCGATATACAAAATGAACTGTCTCTATTTAACAAATGTTAAAAAAAGGTCAAAAGCGCCCGTGCCAGGAAACGATGCACAATTATGTCTGGATATAATTGCTCAGTTCCATTTTCTCACTTTTACTTTCCTTTTATGTTATTTCTTACAACAGTTCAATCCTGTTTATGTTTGCATCGTTCCCTATTTACTGTTCAGCAATGACTGCCGTCTATATTGATAGTCTTTATTTTTCCTTGTGCAGAGTCCAGGTGCAAGCCAATGTTAAGCAGTAAGTCCAACCAGAAGTGCATACACGTATAACTCTAATAGATCTTTCTAAACAGGATTTATTTCTTGAGTTCTCGCGCAGCACTGAGCACTTTCTATGTGCGTAAAAGTTGAAAATACACAATCAAAACAAACCCTGGCAGTCTTCAAATGTGCTCCAGGTAATAAGACTTGTTGCAGAGCAAATATGAATTGGTTTGTGAAAGTGTCCAGATGATGAGGGCTTTATTTATTCTGAGAGGCAGCTCCGCAGCCGCCTGGGAGGCAGCCAGACGTCCAGTCAGCACAGCGTCTCTGAAGGTTTCTACATGTGGCGCACATCTGCGTCCAGCACATAACACCGCCTCGCGGACACCCGGTTACACAGGAACACATGTCAGTGTCTTATGTGGGCAAGTTGTTGACGATAAATCATCGTTCCCCCTTCCGTGGTAATAAAGCGTATAGAAAATCTGGCTGTGGTCCTGCCCGTCAGTGGAAGTAAGACGAATGTGTGTTCATCAGGAAGGAGGGAGACAGTGAGAGACAGTGTTCATTTAGACATCGGTTGTGTAGTGCATCATCTGTGGGGAGTAACTTCACCAGATGTTCTTCTCCCACTTGTGACAGAAACAATCTTGCAGCTTTTTCTCCCGAACGCCTCGTGTATTTGTGTGGGACTGAAGAAAAGAGGGAGTATGTGATCTGTTAAAAAACCTCCCGCAATTAACCTGTAACAAACCGGCTTCCTATTTTGTGGCATATACGGCAAAATGTTGCTCAATGGCCGCGTTCACACTGCGGTACTTTTCCCACAGAGGTTCATGCGAATTTAGTTCATGAGAACTCTTTAGTTCGCATGAACTAAGTACAGATCGCGTTCACACCGGAATAAGTCCTGGGGGAGGATTAGGCAAATGAAGCCGCTGACCGTCACTTCTTCTTCTTCTACTTTGGGTTTACTGGCAGGCCGCAAACCACTTCACGGCGTATACTGCCGCCCAAAGTCCCAGGCCGGAAGTCCCCGGAGTTGGGGAAGGCTTCTGTAGAAGCTGCTGGGAGTCCCAGCTGGGAGTCCCAGCAGCTTCTACTGAAGCCTTCCGAGTAAATCGCCAGATCGCCGACACCTCCTCATCTCCACCGCTCCCATGTTTTATTTTGTGTTGCCATAAGTTAGTCTCTCTGCGTTTCTGCGCTGGGCTAATGCTAATGCTAATAATGCTAATGCGAGGATAATAAAATGGCGGCTTCACAAAACTTTTTGGGAGTTTTACGGGGCGTGGTTTGCAATCCGCCCAGCCAATCAGGAATATAGCTCTTTTCTCTAGCAGGGACTTTCGAGGGGGTAAAACAGGAACAGGTTCGCATGAACCTTTGTGGGAAAGTACCGCAGTGTGAACGCGGCTATAGTAAGGCTCACATTACAGATTGTACCGTTACCTTTCATGTGATGCCAACCTTTCGTGTGACAGTATGAGGTCACACTGCGCACACCTCAGCGAGACAGTCTAAAAAGGGAACGGTGTAACCCATTTCTTTACATCTTGAAGGGGTTTCTACCGCCCTTGTTTACATGCTTCACATTGGCAAAAGACTTTCACACAAACCAGACTGTCAGTCGCCTTGATTGATTTTAAAGTTGAGTTTCTTCCAGTAGATGTCCCAAGCTGAATGGCGTTAATTTGACTGCATGTTAAAATATGTCGTTGGGTGGCTCGGTCGCAGGAGAGCCAGTTGGTAATGAACGGTTATTGTAAATCAAATGACTTGTCGGCGATTTGTTTTATGAGCACAGAGGCCTGAAATAACTCGATAATTATATGAGTCACCTTGCCACTCAGGGAAAACTGATTTCTCTCCTCCATCTTTGCAAAAACACATTCACAGTGTGGCAATGTGATATTTTTGGAGCACGAGGGGAAAAAACCCCACTCCCTGTCATATTTAATATTTTGTTCATCTGCCAAAGTAAAAGGTTTTACAAGAAGGACGCAGTCTTTAGCCACTGAAAGGTCCCTGCTCCCAGACGCATTGCACATAAACAAAAAACAATTGCATCTAAATATACAGCACATGCAGATTCACATTCAAAGCCGTCTGCTCCCCCTCCTCTCCTCAGGTGCTCTCTTTGACACAGTCTGATGCCATGCAGCGCCACATTTAGCTCTGCAGCCGAGCAGAGCCCAGTGAGGAGGTTATTAATGGCCTTCCTTATTTTACACGACAGACTGAAAACACGGTGCAGACCCCGCGAGCTGCGAGCGTCGTTCTTTCCCATCTGTCTTCACGCCACTCCGTCTCCTCGGACCTAATGGAGCCGTGTCGCTTTGCTGCCAATGCACTCGTCTGTCTGGTGGATCACATGTGAAGGCACTCAACGAAAGACGTGAGGCACATTAAATATTAAGTCATTAACAATTTTTGACAGTGTCCAAAAGTTGTAGAAAGTCATACTACATATACGGCGCTAGTTCCAGTGTTAGTGGAGCCACCGGGCACAAGAGGGTGGAAAGAAGTCCGACCAAATGCTGAGGAAGACATTTTTAGGAGACAAAATTGTATCAATTAACTTTCATTAAAGGTGGGGTAGGTACATTTGAGAAACCGGCTCGAGATCGCTAGAATATGAAAATACACAACCGGAGAAAATCTGCCACTTCCTCCCAGAGCCCCTCCTCCAACACACACGAACGCGCACATGACCAATGAGGGCACGAGATAAGTTTGTGCCCCGATGGAAGGCTGACAGGCAGGTAGGCAAAAAGTACAACCAATCGGATTGGTTGTACTTTTTGCCTACCTGCCTGTCAGCCTTCCATCGGGGCACAAACTTATCTTTACTTTTTACAGTATTACGGCTTCTACAGATGACATTTTTTATGGATTTTTTGTCAAAGCACTTCAGATATTCATTGCTATCGGGATGTTCAGAGCATTCCATGGAATATAACAAAAAGTGTATCTCGAGCCGGTTTCTCAAACGTACCTACCCCACCTTTAAGTCAGAACACGCTTTGAAAGGATTACATTGTAAGACACACCCCTAACCCTAAAGCACAACCTGGTTTATCGTCTATTTTACACAATTAGCATCGTGCTTAACTGAAGAAGACTTGACACTGGAGATTGAGACCATAACCTCACAAGAAAATTGTAAACTACGGTAAAAGATCAAGTGAGAAGACGTCTAATTTCGTCACTATCCTCCTCATCTTCTTGCCTTTCATTTTGCGGAGCCCTTGGACGCCACCCATCGCCACGTCCTGCTGTGAGTTTTGACGCCTGTCTGATGTATGTTCGCCTCTCGGTTCTCTCACAGGACCGAGCTGCACGGGCGGCCTATCGCGCGCTCTGCAGACCCTTCTCTGTCAGAGCTCGGCCAATCACGAGAGACCCGGTTGACTTCAAAGGTGTGGGAACAGAAAGTAGTGCCCACTCGAATGTGTGAGCATGCACACTGACTTATACATGATTTTGCCACTTCACTAAGGTATAAATTGTCACCTCATGCACTCACACACAGGTGTCTGTCTTTTCTCAAGTTTCCATTGCAAGTACATTTACCCAAGCTAATACGTGTTGTACCTTCACTTGAGGAAGCTTTTGAATGCTACTACTTCTACTTGCATTTGTGTTTTTACTCGAGTTAAAGGTCTAAATACTTCACCCACCGACCAATAAGTAGTTGTCCATGTGGTGCGAGGGTCAGCGTGCATGTAGAATGTACCGTCCCTCATGTGCAGTTAAGTGATCACTATTCCCCTCGTGGTCACCGATGAAACCTCGAGAATAACTCAGGAGGATATATCGTGTCACCGGGACGGACCCCCGTGTACTTAACCCATCATGTAAGATTTACTAGCCCTCACCTGGGGAATAGCACGGAGCGGCAGCCTGAGTCTGGACCTCATGCCGCCTGCAGACATCACAGCAGGCCGGATGTGGAGATGGTGGAACCGTTACCGATCGGTCATTTCGCTCCATCGCTGCTCAGAAGCAAATGAGGAGTGACGACTCGGCTCCCCGGTGACGGACATTTCAAATCGGTTTGAATGAATATGGATATTGGGCAGGAGGAAAGGGGGGGGGCATCCTGTGAGACTCTGGGAGTGCATCTTCTTCCTCAACTGGAGCAATGGATCTGGAAGTCTGATACATTTCCAGATTGGTGCTTTAATGTGAAAGCACGTGACATATTGGAGAACAGGGATATGGAGCACCGCCGCCGCCAGATTGACAGCAGGGAATCCAATACTAACTGGAGAAATACTTGATGGAGAAATGTGATCATTTTAAAGCTACTTTTTTGCATTTGATGGTTTGCATGACTGTAAAGCAGGTCCTCGAAGGAAAGCGTTTATTTATTGTGATAAAGCCTAATAGATGTTTAGTTTTAGAAGCAAGACAAATTGCAAAAGGTATGGGCAGGAGGAAGGGGGGGGGACATCCTGTGAGACTTAGTGGATGCGTCTTCTTCCTCAATGGATGTGGAAGTCTGGGGATTTGATCCGTCTTCATCCGAGCCACAGAACGCACCCCTTCAGTGACTCCCCGAGGTACTTTGATCTTTGGCTGTGCGCGCGTATCCACCGGTTTATAGCCGATGTGAAATGAGTCATTTCAAATGGCGTTTGAGCAGATTGATGCTTTAATACGAGAGCATTACGAACCATATCAGATGAAGTGTTCAAGGACCATTGACGGCCTCCTGGTGATGCGGCTCCCTCCTTTCAGAGCGCCAATATTCAATCACTTTTAGATATGTCCTGTATGAGTAGCTTTTTCAGTTTTAGACTCGAAAGACAGCATTTCCTGTCAAAGCAGAAAGTCATCCCAGATTTCTCTTTGACGGCGGTTGAGGTGAATCGAGTCTGACGCAGCGCGGTGTTTGAGGTGGGGATAAATCAGCACAAGTAAACACACGTTGTGATCGTGTTACTCACATGAAGTATTCGAGAATAGGAATAAGGAGCGCCGCCCTAACGCCGCAACCGCCACATTCACAGCAGGAAATCCAACACTAACAAAAGTCTGAAGGAGAAATTTCATAATTTTAAAGCTACATCTGATGGCGGGCGAGTTTCGAGGCGCAGTGACTCTGACGCAGGTCCTGGAAGAAAAGGGTTTATTTATTGTGATAAAGCCAAATAGATGTTTAGTTTGAAAAGCAGTTGAAGTTATTTTAATAGCACAAACACATGTCTGCAAGAGAAGTGAGGTGGCTGTAATATTTTATTGCAAAATTGACTTTTCCCAACGTCTCGAAGTAGGAAAATATGTAAAATGCACAGACAAAAAAACTGCCCATTAAAGCTGGAAACAATATGAACATTATACCGGTGTCAAACTCAAGGCCCGGGGGCCACATTCGGCCCGCGACTTCATTTTATGTGGCCCCACAAGAGCTTGCAAAGAATATAATGTTTATTATACGGTTACATGCTACAGAAGCACGTTGCCCATAAACTACATGTCCCACAATGCATCTCAAATATGACTTTTTTCTCAGCCTTTTTTTCTTCAAAATATGCATTTTTTCATAGAATTCCTTTTTCTCAGAATTAGATTTTTATTTAAAAAATGTCACTTCTATTTCTTTTTTCTCCAGAATTTGGCTTTTCTTTTTAAATCATTTTGGGACATACGCACTGAAGAGACTTGCCCTAGACTTCTGCTTTCAGACGTAGTTAATTATGAAGTTATTACCCTATCCGATGATAATCTAATGCAGAGGCAATGATGTAATATAATACATTATTTTATATATATGATATATTTATATATGTATTTTTATATAGTCTTAAAGTTACAACCGGCCCTTTGAGTGCAGCCATAATGCTGATGTGGCCCGCGATGAAATTGAGTTTGACACCCCTGCTGTATGTGATACAACTGTTGCATAGCATCGCTTCTGCTTACTTTTGTTAAATACAAATGAATAGATATGACTTGAAAACATACTTTGGAAATAGAGTGACTCCCCGGCCTGCAGGGAGTTTAAACTAAACCACATTATCTGTAAAACAAACAAATCCCAACACACTGGCAATTACAAAACACATATAGCAGCATCCTTTATAAATCCTGTTGATATAAAGCATTATCATATAAAAATAAATGCATAACAATTTGTTCGCCAGTTAAAAAAGTACAAAATATGACAACAAACCCCCCCGGAGCACCAGTACAAATGTGCCAAACTTAATAAAATAATAATGTTATTGCTCTTTAAGTGCCTTTATAAAGTTATATCGTATTATTTTCTATAATCACACACAGCTGTTTGTTAAAATGGCAAGGAGACGGCACAAAGACAAACACGTGTGATACTATTTACAAGTCTGTACAGCGAGATATTTACAGGTAAAGCGTTTCCTGCTGGAGAGGACCATTTGGAAACTCAATGCAGGTGACAGATGTGTGTGTTTTTGTGTGTGTGTGTCAAGTTTCCTTCGCTAGATTTACGCTGTCATGGTAACGACCTCCGACCCCTGGTGTGAAGCAGAGCCAGAAAACATTTCAGTCGTTGTGTTTTGACAACAGGGCTTGATTGGCGCCTTTTCAACAGCACAAGTGCGCTTTCTGTTTTTGTAAAGCCGCTCTCATGGGGTTCTCAAATCACGGCGAACACCCGGAAAGCTTTTCCTCCGGGGGGGTTTTGGAGGCTGGGGAAGAAGAGGAGCGAGAAGGAGTCAGTGTGTGTCCGATACATGCAGGTGGGAAGTAGTGGAGTACAAATACTTCGTTACTGTACTTAAGTATATTTTTCTGGTATCAGTTACTCCACTACGACTTTTTACTTTTGAACACAAATACCTGTACTTTCTACTTCTTACATGTTGAACTCAAATACCTGTACTTTCTACTTCTTACATGTTGAACCCAAATACCTGTACTTTCTACTTCTTACATGTTGAACCCAAATACCTGTACTTTCTACTTCTTACATGTAGAACTCAAATACCTGTACTTTCTACTTCTCACATGTTGAACTCAAATACCTGTACTTTCTACTTCTCACATGTTGAACTCAAATACCTGTACTTTCTACTTCTTACATGTTGAACCCAAATACCTGTACTTTCTACTTCTTACATGTTGAACTCAAATACCTGTACTTTCTACTTCTTACATGTTGAACTCAAATACCTGTACTTTCTACTTCTTACATGTTGAACTCAAATACCTGTACTTTCTACTTCTTATATGTTGAACTCAAATACCTGTACTTTCTACTTCTCACATGTTGAACTCAAATACCTGTACTTTCTACTTCTCTCATGTTGAACTCAAATACCTGTACTTTCTACTTCTTACATGTTGAACTCAAATACCTGTACTTTCTACTTCTTATATGTTGAACTCAAATACCTGTACTTTCTACTTCTTACATGTTGAACACAAATACCTGTACTTTCTACTTCTTACATGTTGAACTCAAATACCTGTACTTTCTACTTCTTACATGTTGAACCCAAATACCTGAACTTTCTACTTCTTACATGTTGAACACAAATACTTGTACTTTCTACTTCTCACATGTTGAACTCAAATACCTGTACTTTCTACTTCTTACATGTTGAACTCAAATACCTGTACTTTCTACTTCTTACATGTTGAACTCAAATACCTGTACTTTGTACTTCTTACATGTTGAACTCAAATACCTGTACTTTCTACTTCTTACATGTTGAACACAAATACCTGAACTTTCTACTTCTTACATGTTGAACTCAAATACCTGTACTTTCTACTTCTCACATGTTGAACTCAAATACCTGTACTTTCTACTTCTCTCATGTTGAACTCAAATACCTGTACTTTCTACTTCTTACATGTTGAACTCAAATACCTGTACTTTCTACTTCTTATATGTTGAACTCAAATACCTGTACTTTCTACTTCTTACATGTTGAACACAAATACCTGTACTTTCTACTTCTTACATGTTGAACTCAAATACCTGTACTTTCTACTTCTTACATGTTGAACACAAACACCTGTACTTTCTACTTCTCACATGTTGAACTCAAATACCTGTACTTTCTACTTCTTACATGTTGAACACATATACCTGGACTTTCTACTTCTAGTATTTTTAAACATGAGTACTTCTACTTGAGTAAAGGATGCGTGTACTTTTGCCATCTCTGCCGATACCAAACATGTCCGGGCGTTTGCAGAGAGACGAGGATGACATACACACACAAACAGAAAGACTTTCTACGGAGAAACGTCATTGCGACACGGGGATGACAGATAGGACACGCACAGATAGAGGTCACGACTCCCCGGGAAAACAGATAAACCTCCCGTCTTTCCACACACTCAGGGGACCTTCATTTGTTACTCCAACAGAGACAGACATGCTGTGAAGTTGAAGGGGACAGGTAAATGATGAGCAGATACTAACAGACGTCTCAGCGAGTGACAGAGACAGATGTGGAGAGGGAGGAAAGCCACAGTGTGTCTTCTAAACATCGACCAAAACAATGCAAAGTATGTGCAGTTTAATGTCTCGCAACACGACAGCAGAATGTGGGTCACTGAAGCTTTAACCCGAGGCTGGTACGGACCTGTAACCTTAATGCCGCGGTACAGCACATGTGCTCACTTTATTGGAATTAGCAAAGTCTTTCCGAGGCAAGCACAAGCTCCCTTCTTTGTTAAAAATGTATATGTTGTTCCCTTTCAGCCACCAAGGACTCGTTATGTAGGAAGTTAGTGACACACGTCTTTTATTGATGATCAGGAAACACATTTAAGGATTATTTATTTATGTCTCTTAATTTCCTTGATGTAGAAAAGTTCCTCGTGAGGTAAATGTTTCTCACATGTATTTGAATTGGGTATAGTTTATTGCCTTGTCTAAGCTTTTTCAAATGTCAAACGCCACCTAATAAACCAATGATGTCTCCTGAGTTAACAGAGGAAGACATGCGAAGATAGAAAAATAGCAAATAGCAAAGATATTCCTCTTCCTTTATAGCAGGTTTGCTTTGTGTGTTAGTGCCCCGTTGTCGTTCGATCGTACTGTGCGTCTATAAAGGAGGATGTGTTCCATATATTATATCATTTTAAAACCTCAAAGCTTAGCCCTTCTTGTTCACATCCTTAACATCTTACTGTAGAGCAGTGTTTCTCAAACATTTTCATACCAAGGACCACTTAACCAATAACAAAACACTCGCGGACCACCTAACTCCACAAATATCCAAAAACACATCGTTTTTTTAGAACAGACTACAAATCGCCTGAAAATGGTACAAACAAGTGGCAACATGTGTGATGAAGGTGTTTATCTGGGCTATATCATGCAATCGAAAGTGAAACTTAAGCTCGCTCTATTGCGGAGATATTCCCGCGAGAGTGCGGAAAACTTAAATAAATTAATTTATTTAAAATGTGAAATGTTACCAATATACTCACGGACCACTAGGGGCCGCTCACGGACCACCAGTGGTCCGCGGACCACACTTTGAGAAGCACTGCTGTAAAGCACCACCTTAGCTTCAGTGATGAGAAGGTTTATTCTGGATCCCTTACCTCTCTGAAGAAATGCCATTTTGATGTGAGGCGATGTAATTTTTCCGCTTATCCACCGGCATCACGTCGATGTAACCCCCGAGTTCGTTCCGGAGGACTCCAGCGTGGACCGCTGCTCGGCAAATACTGGACTTCTACAGAAGAAGAAGAAGAAGAAGAAGAAGAAGAAGAAGAAGAAGAAGAAGAAGAAGAAGAAGAAGAAGAAGAAGAAGAAGAAGAAGAAGAAGAAAAAGAAGAAAAAGAAGAAAAAGAAGAAATAAGTACATAACTGAAAGGTCATGGAAATATTGATGATTTTTGAAGATAGGGACTTACATCAGAGTATATTCTGGTGCCGATTACTCTGCATATGTGAGGGTTCTCCTCTAAACAGTTCCTCGGGCAGTATAACCTAAAAGTAGAACAGTTGATGGTTAATGAACTTGTGAATGAGGCTGGAGGAATTAAGGTTCGAGGCAGATTTAGAGCTGCATACCGCGGACAGTGTTTTGCAGGTCTTTGGTACGAACACATCGGTGCCCCTGTGGTTTCACACGTGATGGCTTTGACTGTAAGAAAAGGTGCCGCAGCGCATCTTATAATGAGTTATTTCACACAAAATGAGACATATCTAGAATTACAGTGTCTCCTTATCGTGAGACTAACCTGCTACTCGTGAAACGGTGAAGGAATTGGCACTGAGATACTTCCTGTCGAGAGAAAGCACAACACTGACATGAGACTCCATTCATCGTTAGTATATTTCTCCAAATATCATCAGTTTATGTTTCCCACGAGTCTCACCCGAGAGACTGGACTCCGTTCTTGTTGGATTTGATGAAAAAGTCCTTCCTGCCTTGTCTCGTCACATCCATCCATCCCCCGTCATTATCTATGACTCCTGCGTGTAAGCCGGCTCTGCACACGCTGGATTGCTGCAAGTGGAATCATTTTATTGACGATTTAATTTGCATAATTGTGTAGTGACAGGTGTGAGCGATGTCTCAGGGACACTTTGACGGGACACACCGCTGCTAATTAGGTCATTCTACAGCAAAGGTGGAATCTGGGTGATACAAATCTGCTGAAATATATTCCTTCTAAAAACATCTAAAACCGGTTAAATAGCAATAACTAACTCTTAACTTGATGAATCCACAACAAGTAGAGCTTAAAGTATTTATTTTGATTATTTCTATACTTTATACAAAGCTTATTTGTATAGGAATGTCACAGTGAAAATTTGGAGAAAACACCACCATTTTAACAAAATGGCTGCCATGCGTCAGACCAAATGTGGCTTCAGTCAATATCAAAATCGTTTAACTCTTCAATACATTTTCCCATTCACATGTTCACCCCTAGGCTATGCCATGAGTAACACTAAGACAGACTTGAAAGACGCACGTACAATTTGAAGATAAAATGACACCTTTAACAAACAAAGTAAGAAGTATCTGACTTTCCTTACGTCTTTGTGCTCTGCCTCAAATGATCTCTTGTTACAGGAGGCACTTCAGAGACGGTACATTACTTGTGTAGCAGTAACCATGGCAGCAACACCAATGACGTCATTTTGGGTGACTGACATTTATTTGATATTATTAATAATAATTTGCGTTTTTTTTCACCATTTCAGTGTTATATTTAATGCTTGTAATGTTATGTAAATATAAATTAGATTTATTTATTGAAAGAAAAATCTTTTAAATTAAAACTATAGGCTCCACTTCCATGTAGGATCAAAGTGACAAGGCAGCTCCTTGAACTTGACATTTTAAATAAATTGCAATTTACGTATAAAACCATTTTTTATTTTGTACCATTGCAAAGACAATCTCTATTTATTCAACATATATAATGAATGTGAGTATTCGGTCAACGTCATGTATTTTGGTGTCTGCAAAAGTAAGTGACAGCACTTCCACCTTTTCTGTAGCAGTTAAAACAGGACCGGTCCAATTTGACCGCGAACACCAACGTAAGGGGGGGGGGGGGGGGACGAAGACAATAGGAGGGTTAAAACACTCCATTACAAGTCAAATTCCTGATTTAAAAATTCTACTTCAATAAAAGCACATAGTTATTAAATTATCAAAATATACAGAAAGTAAAAGTACTCATTCTGCACAATTCCTGATTAATATACAGTATTATCAGCTAAATATACTTCAAGCACCACACGTTTATTTATTTTTTATTTAGTACCATTGCAAAGACAATCGCTATGTATCCAACATATATAATGAATGTGAGTATTCGGTCAACGTCATGTATTTTGGAGTCTACAAAAGTAAGTGACAGCACTTCCACCTTTTCTGTAGAATGACCCAGTAGCTTAATATCGACTCACCATTTCATAGTAAACCGTCCCAACTACTTTCCCTGTAGCATCGAGGCACCCGGCTGGACACTCGTATCTGTGGAGGAATATGAAGCTAATAATAAATAATAATAATTTGATTTATATAGCACACTTTAAAGACACACGTCATCTCAAGGTGCTTCACAAAGCTAAAAGTTAACTGTAAACTCTATTTGTTGGCGTTGAGCTGTACCTGTTACATGGCGTTCCTTTACACTGATCTCGAAGCTTGGTGTCACAGGTCACCAGTTGAGCTGAAAACACAAAATAAAGCCTTTTTTCATTCCCCCTGCAGGAACCAACATGCAGGAATGTCTCATTTCGAAAAGCCACAGTTGAATGACACCCAGTGATTGTTGTGATGCTTCAAGAAACCAGAGAGAAGAATTCCTGCGACAGGGTTCAGGGTGGTCAGCGTTTCTGGAGGAAGCGTCTCAGCTTACAACCAGAGCCTGTTTCTGAGCGGAGAGGAAGCCATTTAAAAACCGCACGGAGCCTCTCACCCCTCTCCGTCGGCCAAAAGAAAACACACACTCTGGAGATCATGCTAAAACCAGGGGTGGGAAGTAGTGGAGTACAAATACTTCGTTACTGTACTTAAGTACATTTTTCTGGTATCAGTACTTTACTCCACTACTTATTTTTCTGAGGACTTTTTACTTTGACTTCTTACATGTTGAACTCAAATACCTGTACTTTCTACTTCTTACATGTTGAACTCAAATACCTGTACTTTCTACTTCTCACATGTTGAACCCAAATACCTGTACTTTCTACCTCTTACATGTTGAACACAAATACCTGTACTTTCTACTTCTTACATGTTGAACACAAATACCTGTACTTTCTACTTCTTACATGTTGAACTCAAATACCTGTACTTTCTACTTCTTACATGTTGAACACAAATACCTGTACTTTCTACTTCTTACATGTTGAACACAAATACCTGTACTTTCTACTTCTTACATGTTGAACTCAAATACCTGTACTTTCTACTTCTTACATGTTGAACACAAATACCTGTACTTTCTACTTCTTACATGTTGAACTCAAATACCTGTACTTTCTACTTCT
>NW_027262296.1:0-2500 GCF_902827115.2 Pseudochaenichthys georgianus | reverse complement strand
ACTGTTACCTTTGTAGCACAGGTTTTCCTTGCAGCCCTCCTCCATAGCTGGGAGGACAGGCGGAGCAGGGGGTCCCATGTTTGTATGGAGAGTGCCCCCACCAGTTGCCCCTGATCAGATCACAGGACAAGCAGGGGTTAACGAACAGAAGACATGCTAGTCGTTGACTGTTGACCGAAAAAGCTGCAACAAATCTGTTCTTCCTTCATGAAGCACCGTCATTTAATGTGGCGGTGATTTATTGGATACTTAAGCTTTGATTTCTCATCTCTGACTCGTGGGAGCCAGGGGCGGCCGCAATGCATTCTGGTACATAAAGTAGAGGCACTTTCGCTATACTTAATGGCACACTGAGGAATTTCACTTTCACATTTCTTTCAAATCGCCTTTGTGATCGACAATTTAGCAGCAGATGATGATGAGTTACTCAGCCTGTCGATCAGTCATGCAGCCACGAAGGAACATCAAGTACATCTTCTTACTTTGGTGAATAGTTGCAGACGAGATAGACGGCTTTGGCCCAGATCTGTCCCCAAACATTCATGTTGTAACACGTGTTGACGGCACAGCCGATCCGACTGCTGGTGGCCCAGACCAGCTGCACAACAGAGAAGAACAACTGATCATCGGGTCTGAAAGGTCTCCTATTCGACTGTTTTTCATCAATATATTACAGGCCTCAGATATATCCAGAGCCTGTCTCTGATTGGCTAGAAAAAGAAAAGACATGAAAAAGTGGATTTTGCTCCTTTCAATCCCTAAATGGAGTCTACAGAGGATGAATGGTACGGTCCGAGCTACCTGAGTGTAGTGAGTACACACGGGGCCGGAGCATCTGAAGGGGCAGTAGGGGTCGCACTCCTGAGGGTAGGGGAAGGAGTAATCCTTCACCTCATCGTACCAGGCCTGCACGTGGAAGGTGGGGGGGCGATGCCTGGAGATATGGGGAGAAATACCTTTGATTAGAGTGTTAAAAAACCGTATCCTGTCTTTTGTCTTCCCGCGTCAAGACACTGGAGCTTAAAGAGTCTTCTCGTAGTCTTTTTGTATGACTTTGTAGTCGTTTTGCATTCCTCTAAAAATGATGGGGGTTAAAAAACACCCATCTCTCCAAAACATATACGAGCAGTCGCTTATCAGACAGGCAAACAAAATGGAGTCTGATCCCACCCACGTACTCCACCCAGGACTCCAGCTCCTACCTTCTGGTAGAAGATGCAGGGTTCCCAAGAGCAGGCTGAACCGCTATGAGCACTCAGTCCTACCTGTGTCCATTAAGCTTCTTGACATTCACATGAAATGAAATGTAGTCAAATTTAATGAAATGTACTTTTTAAATGTTGGCCATGAGGGTCGTGCAAGAGGTGGCCATTGTCAGTATGTGCGTCTGTGTATTGTGTTAGTTCAAACGGTGTACGACTGATGATATGTGTATGTCTCTTAATGTCCACTATGTTTGTATATGTACATGCAATAAAGTATATCGTATCGTATATGCTCTCCCTTGGCAAAAGTCATTCGTCGCCACAACCTTCGATTTCACTGCTACTGTACACCGATGACATCCAACTTTATATCTCAACAGAAACCCTCACCCCCACAGCCCCCAGACATCATCATCATCGGCCCCCCATCCCGTACCAAAGCCATCCAGAATGTCAACTTCACCATTGACAGCCACACTCTACACCCCCCCCCCCCCCCCCCCACATCCGCAACCTCGGAGTCATCTCCGACAGTCAGCTCAAATTCAACCACCGCATCAATCACACCACCAGGACCGCCTTTTCCACCTCGAAAGCATTGCCCGTCTCCGTCCATCACTCTCCTCCTCCTCCGCTGCTGAAACCCTGATTCACGCAATACATGATTGTCACTAAAAGCCTCGTCTCTACATTACAATAAAATATAAAAAAATAATTGATTAATTAATTTGAATAAAAATGCAAGTAAAAGACAGAAATGTATAATTCTTTCTTTAATAGAAATGTTTCTTCTGCCGTAAAGTGTCCAAAAGGGCTTGTCTGGAGCGCATGTTTAAAACAGTCATTGTCCACGCCGGTTTCAGTTGGATTATTTGTCACAGTTGCATTTTTTTAGACTTTTAAACTTTAATTACCGCTGTTGCGCCCCCCCCCCCCCCTAGTGTGTGTGTGGGGGGGGGGCGCAACTTCCAACAGGAGTCATTTGGGGGGGCTCTTAGGAAAAAAGGTTGGGAACCCCACCATCCAAGCTCCTCAATAAACTCCAACATATCCAGAACTCTGCTGCCCGCCTCCTCCCCCACCCGCTCCCGAGGCCACATCACTCCCGTCCTCCAGACCCTCCGCTGGCTCTCCGTCCGTCAAAGCCCTCAACAATCAGGCCCCCCCTCACAGACCTGCTGCACCACCACACCCCTTCCCGCTGCCTCCGCTCATCTGAAGCCAACCTCCTATCCTATCTACCTCCGCATCACTCACCGGACCTGGGGGGACAGAGCCTTCTCCGTCGCTGCCCC